>NW_020867069.1:103725-216648 GCF_003369695.1 Bos indicus x Bos taurus
CTGCACAATTCCATTTACCTGAGGTTCTAAAGGAAAATTCAGATAAGCAGAGAGTGGAAGGGTGGTTCCAAGAACTGGGAGGAGGTTGACAGAGGGATTATCTGTTTAATGGCTATAAAATTTTTGTTGCGGGATGGAGAAGTTCTAGAGACAAGCTGAACAACACAGTGCACTGAATTAATAGGACTGACTGGACACGTCAAAGCTTAAGAGGCAAAGCTGGCCTGAACTTCATCTATGCTTTTAAGTTCCTCCTTTCTCAGACTCCTCTAGACCTGGGTGTGGCATGTGGGTACCACCAGGGATCCCTGCAGAAGGAAGGAGCCTCCCCAGTACTGGGGGCCATGATTGAAGGGGAAAGATTCATTCTGAGGCTCTAATAGGAAAGAGTTTGAATGACGGAAATGGCAGATGAATCATGACCAATCAAAATGATATAAGACCTAGTAAGAAATGGGATTTATGACTAAATGAAGGTGTGATTGGCCCAGGAGGGGGATACTAAAACACAGTTTTGTTTTTTATGAATTGTATAGGGCTTCACTGGTGCCTCAGTGCTTAAGAATCTACATGCTAATGCAGGAGATACGAGCTCAATCCCTGGTCTGGAAAGATTCCAAATGGTTTGGAGAAACTAAACCCATCAGTGCCCACAAGGACTGAGCTGTGTTCTAGAGCCCAGGAACCACAAGTGCTGAGCCCACCTTCCAAAACTACTGAAGCCCAAGAGCCCTAGAAGCCATGCTCTGCAACAAAGACGCTGCTAAAGTGATACACCTACGCACCACAACTAGAGAGATGCCCTTACTCTCCACAAGCAGAGAAACCCTGCAGAGCAATGAAGACCCAGCAGAGCCAAGAAGAAATTCAAGAAAAATTAAAAAGACTCCAGGGTAAACATTTTCCTGGGTAGTGATGAGATTTGTCTTTCAGGGTATTGGATGTTCACTTGGTATAAAATCAATGGATACAGTGAATGTGTATACTTGGTTTAATTTTTATGTACATACTCGTTAATGGTACATGGTGATGGGAAATTTTTTGGGGGAAGTTGACACCAGTAACAGTGATGTTTAAGGTGACAAATATCGAGGAAAGCACAAGACAGAAAATTCACAGACAACATGGAGAATCACACTATTCATTACACACAGAGACACACCCAGTCCCATGGACACAAACCTACACTATTAACCATAGTACAGCTTCCTCCTGGAACTACAGTAATCAGCACACATTGTTGTACTTATACATTACTTTCTATCACTAGGGCCCCTATACTCATTGCCAGCAGGAATTGGGAATCAGTTTGGCCTCTACACTAAAACCGGAGAGAAAGCCCCAACTTTCTCATCTACAAAGTTTTTTCTCCCAAAGTGAATGATTCTACAATACATACCACTTTCACATTCTGAAAGGGCCACCTGCAAGTACAGAAGAGAAGACACTATGAGGATAAGATCACATAGATGCACACTCTTTGGTTCATTTAGTGACAGTTCCTGATGAGGAACAGTGGTGGAGTTCAGCAATATCAGAACACACATACTCAGATATGAAAGGCAAGATCTTTGCCTGGAGGATGGAACTTCTAAGATCATTTGGTTGGAAATTGCAGAATTCTTTTCTTAGAGGAAATCTGACTGCAGGAGAGAGAAATCTGTACTCAACAGGATGTAATGGATGCTAACAATTTTAATATCCTGTGGACTGAGGCAGCATGATCTGGTAATAAGTATCTCACTCCACATTATCCCAACCAAGAGAATCGTCTCTATCTGAATGAACACCTCAAAGACTCATAACCTAATTCTACTCAAAAGAAATGAAACAGTATTTCTATCTCAGACCAGGAAAAAAAAAAAACAACAAAAAACAGAACTTTCCTTGGAGACACATGGAGTCTCTTTGGTCCTGTCACAAGTTGGGTTGACTGGCAGGTCCTCAGTGAAACCTAGGGGACACAGAGTAGCTGTTAGAATGCTAGAGAGGAGGCTGATGAATCATGCAGGATTTTTTCTCTTTGTGTGGACATGGGGTGGTGTGTATGGATGTGGGAGGTTAATAAGCATGGACTGAACGTGTGTTTCCTCCATCCTCTTGGAGGAGGAAGGAAAGTAAAGGAGAGGAGGAAGGAAATGAAAACACATCTTTGGCTTTCTAGCTAGAGGAATCTAATCAACATGAAATATTCAATCTAAAAAATGGAAAACTCTAAAATGTGTGTACTCTTCAATGAAAGAGACCCATGACTCCTCCTGCTCGTTTGCTGCTGCTGCTGCTAAGTCACTTCAGTATGTCAGACTCTGTGAGACCCCATAGACGGCAGCCCACCATTTGAGTCCCTGCTAAAATCGCCACTGTCTCCTGATTTTTCCCAGATCACTCTTCCTCCGAGATCCACAGTTGCTGCTACTCTGTTCATCATGTTTTCTATGAGACTTTGCACTTGATTTAAAGTAAACTCTGTTAGAGGACTGAAATCAATCCTGGGCAAAGTATGCTATTCTATTGATTCACTAATTACTTGTCTTAGAGAAAATCAAATGCACAAGATTTTATATTATTGAATTCCTACCATTTAAAAATAGCTATTATGAATAATATAGTATTTTTCTATCAATATTCGTTTTCTATACAGTGTGTACATGCCCACTGAGCCAGTAGCTGCCCATACTCACAGGGGCCATCTGTTTAGTGGGACAGCTGATTATAGAAAGCACAGTTCCTCCACCAGGTTTTCCTGGGGAGCTAGAGGGACAGAGTAGCTCTTAGGACACAGGTGAGGCTACTCACCAGTCACTCAGCTTTTTTTTTTTTTTTGATAGGGACAAGGGGTGAAGTGTATGCATGAAGGGGTAAGTAACTATGGACTAAGCTGCAGTTGAATCATCCTCTTTGCTGGATGAAGGAGAACAAACGAGAGGAGCAGGAAAGAAGTGAAAGAGAGCCTCTGCATTTTAACAAGTGATCTAATAATAACCTAAACAGTGGGGAAAAAAGAAACACTAAAATGCATTCCAGCTTTAAATGACAGAGATGAACATCCCTCCTGCTTGTTTGGAGCATCTGCTAAATCAGCCCAGGATTTCTTCCTAGATCACTCCCTCCCCAGGATGCAAAGTTGCAGCTATTGAAATGAACAAGTTTTCTGTGAGATTTTGTTCTTGATTAAAAGCAAGCTCTATTAGAGGACTGAATTCAATCCTGCCTTTACAAATATCTATTATCAATCATGTGATATTTTTTCCCAGTCTTCACTTTCCAAACAATATCTGCATGTCCACTGAGACAGTGGCTGTCCACAATGAGAGAAGTGATACATTTAATGGGACAGTTCATTATGGAGAGGAACCAAGGGTGAATGCTGACTGTCTGTGACCCAGCGCTTTAGGAGATTACAACGACTCATAGTCATGAGGCTAACTATCGAAATCGAATGTGAGATCTATTTGACACATTCCCTAGAGTGTGTGTTACCAGGTTTAATCAATGTAGGGCTTGTGGTAATATCATCCAGTAAAATGAAATATCTCCCTGATGATAATCTGCTTTATTCCTTGTTTAAGCATGACACTAGCACCAAGAGATAGGACCAACATTGTCTACACAAGGCCGCAAAACTCTAACAATCTGTGAGTTCACCAGGGGATGCAAACCCCGAGGTGCCTTTCACAATAATGACTGTGCCAAAGTTAGCTGTTAATCCACTTTGCTTGCCCTGGTTTTGGGACCACTGTGCCAACCTTATAATGATGGGCACAGTCTGGACCTCGAGTTTATAGTACCTCCAGGTATAAACATAGATGCAGGGACCCCTTGTTTCATGACTAGGATTTCAAGGATGAGTGATCAGTTCAGGTGAGGTGTGCAGACCAGAAACACTGGAAGCCCCCTAGGTTCTAAGTTTGGCTTTTCCACTTAGGAGGACAAGGGCTTGGGCCATTTTTCTCAGCAGCATCTTCATCTGAGGAAAATGAATATTAATGAAACTTGAGGAATGGCTGAGTTGAGGAAACAATCAGGTAATGTATAATCAGTGGGCAGTGGTGATGAGAAGTGTTTAGAAAGTTCACAGTTGACTTGTGCTGTGTAAGGGGGGAAAATCTCCTGAGGAAACACACATACACACACTTTAAGAATCACATCACAGGGGCTTACACATGGGCCCCCAACCCTGATTCATACAAACTCACATCATCTAAAAGATGTGGTTGTTTCCAGGGACCATAGAACACAGACATTGTTCTTAATGTGAGATCAGTCTTTTCTCAGAACCCCCAACCCTCACTCCCATTAGGAACCCAGTATTAGGGTGACTCTGCAAAGCTAGCTGACAAGAGAGCCCCACAATCATCAGCTAAATTGTTCCTCAGCAGAGGGACGGTTGCTGAATATTTACCATGTTCATTGGCTGCTCCGGCTGCCTGTGATTAGAGAAAAGAAAACTGTGAGGGTGGCAGCATTGTGTGTTCTCTGCAGTAACTTTTATGTTATCTGATTTTTTTGTTTTCCTCAGGTAACGAAACTCTTTAATAAATCATTCATTCCAAAATAAAACAGAGAGGACCCTTGTTGAAAAGGCTGGGCTCTTTCTTTTTTTTTTTTTTTTGGTCTTTTATTTATTATTTTTTTTCTAATTTTATTTTATTTTTAAACTTTACATAATTGTATTAGTTTTGCCAAATATCAAAATGAATCCGCCACAGGTATACATGTGTTCCCCATCCTGAACCCTCCTCCCTCCTCCCTCCCCATACCATCCCTCTGGGTTGTCCCAGTGCACTAGCCCCAAGCATCCAGTATCGTGCATCGAACCTGGACTGGCAACTCGTTTCTTACATGATATTTTACATGTTTCAATGCCATTCTCCCAAATCTTCCCACCCTCTCCCTCTCCCACAGAGTCCATAAGACTGTTCTATACATCAATGTCTCTTTTGCTGTCTCGTACACCGGGTTATTGTTACCATCTTTCTAAATTCCATATATATGCGTTAGTATACTGTATTTATGTTTTTCCTTCTGGCTTACTTCACTCTGTATAATAGGCTCCAGTTTCATCCACCTCATTAGAACTGATTCAAATGTATTCTTTTTAATGGCTGAGTAATGCTCCATTGTGTATATGTACCACTGCTTTCTTATCCATTCATCTGCTGATGGACATCTAGGTTGCTTCCATGTCCTGGCTATTACAAACAGTGCTGTGATGAACATTGGGGTACACATGTCTCTTTCCCTTCTGGTTTCCTCAGTGTGTATGCCCAGCAGTGGGATTGCTGGATCATAAGGCAGTTCTATTTCCAGTTTTTTAAGGAATCTCCACACTGTTCTCCATAGTGGCTGTACTAGTTTGCAATCCCACCAACAGTGTAGGAGGGTTCCCTTTTCTCCACACCCTCTCCAGCATTTATTATTTGTAGACTTGGATCGCAGCCATTCTGACTGGCGTGAAATGGTACCTCATAGTGGTTTTGATTTGCATTTCTCTGATAATGAGTGATGTTGAGCATCTTTTCATGTGTTTGTTAGCCATCTGTATGTCTTCTTTGGAGAAATGTCTATTTAGTTCTTTGGCCCATTTTTTGATTGGGTCGTTTATTTTTCTGGAGTTGAGCTGTAGGAGTTGATTGTATATTTTTGAGATTAGTTGTTTGTCGGTTGCTTCATTTGCTATTGTTTTCTCCCATTCTGAAGGCTGTCTTTTCACCTTGCTAATAGTTTCCTTTGATGTGCAGAAGCTTTTAAGTTTAATTAGGTCCCATTTGTTTATTTTTGCTTTTATTTCCAATATTCTGGGAGGTGGGTCATAGAGGATCCTGCTGTGATTTATGTCAGAGAGTGTTTTGCCTATGTTCTCCTCTAGGAGTTTTATAGTTTCTGGTCTTACGTTTAGATCTTTAATCCATTTTGAGTTTATTTTTGTGTATGGTGTTAGAAAGTGGTCTAGTTTCATTCTTTTACAAGTGGTTGACCAGATTTCCCAGCACCACTTGTTAAAGAGATTGTCTTTAATCCATTGTATATTCTTGCCTCCTTTGTCAAAGATAAGGTGTCCATATGTGCGTGGATTTATCTCTGGGCTTTCTATTTTATTCCATTGATCAATATTTCTGTCTTTGTGCCAGTACCATACTGTCTTGATAACTGTGGCTTTGTAGTAGAGCCTGAAGTCAGGTAGGTTGATTCCTCCAGTTCCATTCTTCTTTCTCAAGATCGCTTTGGCTATTCGAGGTTTTTTTGTATTTCCATACAAATTGTGAAATTATTTGTTCTAGCTCTGTGAAGAATACTGTTGGTAGCTTGATAGGGATTGCGTTGAATCTATAAATTGCTTTGGGTAGTATACTCATTTTCACTATATTGATTCTTCCAATCCAGGAACATGGTATATTTCTCCATCTATTAGTGTCCTCTTTGATTTCTTTCACCAGTGTTTTATAGTTTTCTATATATAGGTCTTTAGTTTCTTTAGGTAGATATATTCCTAAGTATTTTATTCTTTCCGTTGCAATGGTGAATGGAATTGTTTCCTTAATTTCTCTTTCTGTTTTCTCATTATTAGTGTATAGGAATGCAAGGGATTTCTGCATGTTGATTTTATATCCTGCAACTGTACTATATTCATTGATTAGCTCTAGTAATTTTCTGGTGGAGTCTTTAGGGTTTTCTATGTAGAGGATCATGTTATCTGCAAACAGGGAGAGTTTTACTTCTTCTTTTCCAATTTGGATTCCTTTTATTTACTTTTCTGCTCTGATTGCTGTGGCCAAAACTTCCAAAACTATGTTGAATAGTAATGGTGAAAGTGGGCACCCTTGTCTTGTTCCTGACTTTAGAAGAAATGCTTTCAATTTTTCACCATTGAGGATAATGTTTGCTGTGGGTTTGTCATGTATAGCTTTTATTATGTTGAGGTATGTTCCTTCTATTCCTGCTTTCTGAAGAGTTTTTATCATAAATGCGTGTTGAATTTTGTCAAAGGCTTTCTCTGCATCTATTGAGATAATCATATGGTTTTTATTTTTCAATTTGTTAATGTGGTGTATTACATTGATTGATTTGCGGATATTGAAGAATCCTTGCATCCCTGGGATAAAGCCCACTTGATCATGGTGTATGATCTTTTTAATGTGTTGTTGGATTCTGATTACTAGAATTTTGTTAAGGATTTTTGCATCTATGTTCATCAGTGATATTGGCCTGTAGTTTTCTTTTTTTGTGGCGTCTTTGTCAGGTTTTGGTATTAGGGTGATGGTGGCCTCACAGAATGAGTTTGGAAGTTTACCTTCCTCTGCAATTTTCTGCAAGAGTTTGAGCAGGATAGGTGTTAGCTCTTCTCTAAAATTTTGGTAGAATTCAGCTGTGAAGCCGTCTGGACAGGGGCTTTTGTTTGCTGGAAGATTTTTTATTACAGTTTCAATTTCCGTGCTTGTGATGGGTCTGTTAAGATTTTCTATTTCTTCCTGGTCCAGTTTTGGAAAGTTGTACTTTTCTAAGAATTTGTCCATTTCTTCCACGTTGTCCGTTTTATTGGCATATAATTGTTGATAGTAGTCTCTTATGATCCTTTGTATTTCTGTGTTGTCTGTTGTGATTTCTCCATTTTTGTTTCTAATTTTGTTGATTTGATTTTTCTCCCTTTGTTTCTTGATGAGTCTGGCTAATGGTTTGTCAATTTTATTTATCCTTTCAAAGAACCAGCTTTTGGTTTTGTTGATTTTTTCTATGGCCTGTTTTGTTTCTTTTGCATTTATTTCTCCTCTAATTTTTAAGATTTCTTTCCTTCTACTAACCCTGGGGTTCTTCATTTCTTCCTTTTCTAGTTGCTTTAGGTGTAGAGTTAGGTTATTTCATTTAAGATCTTTCAACTTCAAGGAGGAAAAATTTCTACTTAAGAAAGTGCCTACAGTAGTAATTGATAGTACTTTTAGTGTCCTTTTGAATCAGGGCTGTGTTTATAACAGATTTAACGTCAATATTTCACCAGCAAGGAATTTCATACATAAGTGCTAATATACATTGTCTGATTACTATAACTGTATTTCGCTGAACAAAACATAAAGAAGTGAAGCAGCAGTCTATGTGAGACACAGAGAGTTGAGCTTACCTCCAAGGGATGCAGGGGCGGCTCCTCAGCCCCAGCCTGGGGCAGATCCAACACCAGGTGCTCCTGGGGAGCTAGAGGGAAACAGAAGGCCATCAGGACAGATGAGAGGCTGCTTCCAAAGATCTCAGGCTTCTTTTTTGTTTGTTTGATGGGACATGGGGTGCAATGTGTACATGAGAGAGGTTAGTAACTATGAACTGAACTGTTCTTGAATCCTCCTTTTTGCTGGATGAAGTGCAAAAAAAGGAGACAAGCAGGAAGGCAATGAAAGAGATTGGCTGCATTTAACTGGTGATAACCAAACTGATGGGGAAAAGTGAAACATTACAATGCATGCCAACTTTCAGTGACAGAGATGCATGTCCCTCCTGCTTGTTTAGAGCTTCTGGTACATCACACCTATCTTCTGGATTTCTTCCTAGATCACTCAAGCCTCAGGATCCACTGTTCCAGCTATTGTACCTACCAAGTCTGGGAGACTTTATTCTTGATTAAAGGCAAACTCTTGTTAGAAGACTGAATTCAATACTACCTTTCCAAACAGCTGTTATCAATCATGTGATGTTATTTCCCAGGCTTGATTTTCCAATGTTTGCATGTCCACTGTGTCAGTGCTATTCACACTCACAGAAGTCATACTTTTAGTGGGACAGTTCATTATGGAGAGGAAGCATGGAGTGAAAGTTACTCTCTCTGACCCCACTGTGCATGAGATTTACAACAAGGATCATGGTCACTAGACTATCATTTTCCACTGTGAGCTTTATTTGACAACTTCCCTTGAGTGTGTACTACAGGGTTTAATCAATGCAAGGTTACAGTAATGTTACCCAGTACAATGAAATACATCTCTGATGAGAATATGCTTTTGTCCTTGTATAAACAAAGACAGGAACACCAACATATATGACTTCCACTCTACAAAAGGTCATGCAACACTCAGAATCTGTGAGTTTACCAAGAGGATCTGAGTCCTGATTACTTTTCACAATAATGACTGTGCCAAAGTTGGCATTAATCTAACTAAGGTTACCCTGCGTTCCTTGAAACGGTGACCACCTTATAATGATGGGCAGGATCAGGACTCCTGGACCTACTAGTACCTCCAGGGATGGACATCGATGTAGGCACCCTGGTGCCCCATGACTGAGGATCACATGACTGACTGGTAAGAGCAGGTCACTCCTCCAGAGGAGCCAAATTGGGATCAACACTAGGTACTCAGTTTGGCTTTTTCACTACGAGGTCAAGAATGTTGGGCATTTGTATCATTTCCATCTTCACCTGAGGAAAATGAATATTAAGCTAGTTTGAGGAATGGATTCCCTGATTGCTCAGTTGTTAAAGTGTACACCTGCAATGCTGGACACCCCGTTCGATCCCTGGGTTTGGAAGATCCCCCAGAGAAGGGAAACACTACCCACTCCAGGATTCCGGCCTAGAGAATTCCATGGACTCTAGTCCACGCGGCCTCAAAGAGTTGGACACAAACTGAGTGACTTTCACTTTGGCTTTTGAGGAAAGACTGAGTTGAGGAAAGAATCAGGTAATGTATAGTCAGTGTGCAGTGGTGATGAGAAGTGTTTAGAAAGTTCACAGTTGACTTGTGCCGTGTAAGAGGGAAACATGCCCTGAGGAAACACATATACACACACCTTAAGAATCACACCACACAGGCTTACACAAGGGCCCCCAACCCTGATTTACACACACTCACATCAGCTAAAAGATGTGGTTGTTTCCAGGGACGATAGAACACAGACACTGTTCTTTCTTTGAGATCAGTCTCTTCTCAGAACCCCCAACCCTCACTCCTGTTAGGAATCCAGCATCAGGGTGACTCTGCAAAGCTAGCTGGCAAGAGAGCCCCACGATCATCAGCTAAACTGTTCCTCAGCAGAGGGACGGTCACTGAATATTTACCATGTTCATTGGCTGCTCCGGCTGCCTGTGATAAGAGAGAAGAAAACAGTGTGAGGGTCGTAGAATCATGTCTTCTCTGCAGTAACTTTTATGTTATCTGATTTTTTGTTTTCCTCAGGTAACTAAACTCTTTAAAAAATCAATCATTCCAAAAGAAAACAGAGAGGACCCTTGTTGAAAAGGCTGGGCTCTTTTACTTAAGATCTTTCCATTTCAGGAGGAAAAAATTCTACTGAGGAAAGTACCTACAGTCGTAATTGATGGTATTTTTAGTATCCTTTTGAATCAGGTCTGTGTTGATAACAGATTTAATGTCAATATTTCACCAGCAAGAAATTGCATACATAAGTGCTAATATACATTGTCCGATTATTATAACTGTATTTCACTGAATGAAACATAAAGAAGAGACGCAGCAGCCTTTGTGAAACACAGACTGTTGAGCTTACCTCCAGAGGATACAGAGGTGGCTCCTCAGCCCCGGCCTGGGGCAGTTCCAACACCAGGTGCTCCTGGGGAGCTAGAGGGAAACAGAAGGCCATCAGGACAGAGGAGAGGCTGCTTCCAAAGATCTCAGGTTTCTTGTTTGTTTGTTTGATGGGACATCGGGTGGAATGTGTACATGAGAGAGGTTAGTATCTATGGACTGAGCTGCTCTTGATTCCTCCTCTTTGCTGGATGAAGTACAACCAAGGAGACAAGCAGGAAGGTGATGAAAGAGATTGGCTGCCTTTAACTGGTGATAACCAAACCAATGGGGAAATGTGAAACATTACAATGCATGCCAGCTTTCAATGACAGACCCATGACCCTGTTTTCTGTTTCGAGCTTCTGGTAAATCACACCTATCTTCTGGATTTCTTCCTAAATCACTGCATCTGCAGGATGTGCTGTCTCAACTATTGTACTTAACAAGTCTGGGAGACTTTATTCTTGATTAAAGGCAAACTCTTGTTAGAGGGCTAAAGTCAATACTACTTTTCCAAATAGCTATTATGAATCATGCAATGTTATTTCCCAGGCTTGATTTTCCAAACAATGTTTGCTTGTCCACTGAGTCAGTGGGGGTTCACACTCACAGAAGTCATACTTTTAGTGGGACAGTTCATTATGGAGAGGAAGCATGGAGTGAATCTGACTGTCTCTGACCCAGCTATGCATGAGATTTACAACAAGGATCATGGTCACTAGACTATCAGTTCCATTCTGAGCTTTATTTGACAATATCCCTTGAGTGTTTACTGCAGGGTTTAATCAGTGTGAGGTTATGGTAATGTTACCCAGTACAATGAAATACATCTCTTTTGATAATATGCTTTTGTCCTTGTGTAAACAAAGACAGGAACACCAACACATATGACTTCCACGCTACAAAAGGCCACCCAACACTCAGAATCTGTGAGGTTACCAGGAGGATATGAGTACTGAGATTCTTTTCCCAATAATGACGTTTCCAAAGTTGGTGTTAATCCACCTATGGTTACCTGAGTTCCTTGACCACTTGCCCACCTTATAATGATGGGCAGGATCTGGACCTCTGGACCTGCTAATACCTCCTGGCATGGATATAGATGCTGAGACTCCCTTTCCGCATGACTGAGGATCACATTGGTGACTGGTAGGAGCAAGTCACTCCTCCAGAGGAACCAAACTGAGATCAACCCTGGGTACTAAGTTCGGTTTTTCCACTAGGACGTTAAAAATTTTGGCCATTTGTCCAATTACCATCTTCACCTGAGGAAAATTAATATTAAGCTATTTTGGGGAATGGATTCCCTGATAGCTCAGTTGTTAAAGAGTCTGCCTGCAATGCTGGATACCTGTGTTTTATCCCTGGGTTTGGAAGATCCCCTGGAGAAGGGAAAGGCTACCCACTCCAGTATTCTGGCCTGGAAAATTCCATGGACTGTAGTGCATGGGACCGCAAAGATTTGAATACAAACTGAATGTCTTTCACTTTCACTTTTGAGGAAAGACTGAGTAGAGGAAAGAGTCAGGTAATGTATGGTCAGTGTGCAGTGGTAGTGAGAAGTCTTTAGAAAGTTCACAGTTGACTAGTGCTGTGTAACAGGGAAACCCCTCCAGAGGCAACACACACAGACACAGAGCTCCAGAATCACACCACTTGGGCTCACACAAGGGCCCCCAATTGTGATTCACACAAACCCACAACATCTAAATGATGTAGTTGCTTCCAGGTACCATAGAACAAAGACACTGTTCTTTCCTGGGAGATCAGTCTCTTCTCTGCACCTACAGCCCACACCCCAAGTAGGAATCTGGCATCAGGGCCACTCTCCAACCAGAGCCAGTCAGAGAACCCCACCTTTATCAGTTGGATTGTCCGTCAGCAGAGTGATGATCCGTGAATATTTACCGTGTTCACAGGCTTCCCCGGATTCCTGTGATTGCAGAGAAGAAAACAGAGTGAGTGTGTCAGCATCTTGAGTTTTCTGCACTAAGTCTTCTCTTATCTGGTTTTTGTCCTCAGGTAACTAGCACTCTTTACTTCAGTGGCTCCAAAATAAAACAGACAGTCTCCTGTTGGAAAGACTGGTCTGTTTCACATAAGATCTCTCAGTTTTAATTTGACCAACGTTTACAAATTGTTTTTCAAGAAAGAACACTTTCTGTTGAGCAAAGTACCTACAGTAATAAATGATGCTGTCTTATTGAAATGTCCTTTTGAATCAGGACTGTGTTGATAATAGATTTATCCTCTCTACTTTCCCAGCCAAGGATTTGCATGCCTCAGTGGTAACGCAAATTCTCATATTACTATAACTGTGTTTGACTGAATGGAAAATAAAGAAGTGAAGCCGCAGCCTTGCCCCGGTTAAGAGAGGTGCACTTACGTCCACCGTCCTCAGAGGCTCGTCCTCAGTCCCGGCCTGAGGCAGCTCCACCGCCATGTCCTCCTGGGGAGCTGGAGGGACACAGAACAGCATAGGGACACAGGTGAGGTGCTCACTAACCTCTCAGGAGCCTTTTTCATTGAAGGGGCATGGGGTGGAGTGTATGCATAAGGCATTAGTAACTATGGACTGACTTGCTTTTGAATCATCCTCTTCATTGTATAAATAAGAGCAAATCAGAGGAGCAGGAAACTTCTGTATTTTAACTAGTGATAACATAACAGTTCGGGAAAAAAGAAACACTGGAATGCATGCCACCTTTCAATGACAAAGACTCATGAAACTCCTGCCTGTTTATATCTTCTACAAAACCACTCCTATCTGGAAGGATTTCTTCCTAGATCACTGCCTCCCCAGCATTCAATTTCAGCTGATGCACTTATTAAGTTTTCTATGAGATTTTGTTCTTGATTAAAAGCAATCTCTGTTAGAGGACTGAATTCAACCCTACCTTGCCAAATAGCTATAATCTATCATGTGATGTTTCTTCCTAGTCTCCATTTTCTGAACAATATTTGCACGTCCACTGAGTCAGTGTTTGTTCACACTCATTGAAGCCATACATTTAGAGGGACAGTTCATCATGGAGAGAAAGCATGGGGTAAATGTCGACCTTCTTGGACCCTGGTGTGCAGGAGGTTCACAACAAGAGTCAAGGTCACCAAGGGGAATGTCAAGTTCCACTGTGAGATCTATTTGACACCTTCCCTTAAGAGTGTGCTACAGGGTTTAACCAATGTAGGGCTTATGGTAATGTCACCCAGTACAATGAAATATCTCCCTGGATGACACTCTGCTTTTGTCCTTGGTTTAGCAATGACACTAGCACCAACAGATATGGCCTGTACTGTCTAAACAAGGGAACACAACTTTCAGATCTTTGAATTCACTAAGAGGATATGAATCCCAAGGTGCCTTTCACAATAATGACTGTGGCAATGTTGGTGATAATCCACCTATGTTTGCCCTGGGTTCCATGACCACTGAGCCCATCTTACAATGAAGGGCACAATCTGGACCTCTGGAGCTCTAGTACCTCCAGGCATAAACGTAGATGCAGGGGCCCCCTTGCTCCATGACTGAGGATCCCACGGTTGAGTGATAAGTGCAGGTCAGGGGTCCAGAGCAGACACACTGGGACCACCCATAGGTTCCCAGTTTATTCTTTTCCACTTTGGAAGTCAATAGTTTGGTCCATATTTCTCAGCACCATCTCCATTTGAGCAAGATGAATATTAACCGAACTTGAGGAATGACTGAGATGAGGAAAGAATTAGGTAATCTACAGCCAGTGCACAGTGTGTTGAGAAGTGTTTAGAAAGTTCACCGTTGACTTGTGCTTTATAAGAGGGAAACATCTCCTGAGGAAACACACACAGACAGCTTGAGAATCACACTGCATGGGCTCACACATGGGACCAAAACCCATGCATCTAAATGATGTAGTGGTTTCAAGGTACCATAGAGCACAGACATTTTCTTTCCTGGGAGATCAGTCTCTTTTCTGCACCCTGTGCCTTCACCCTCTTTAGGAATCCAGCATCAGGGCGACCCTCCAAACAGAGCTGGCAAGAGATTGCCACCTTCATCAACTAGATTATTTTCATCAGAGGGATGATCCCTGAATAATTACCGTGTTCACTGGCTTGTTCACAGGCCTGCAATTAGAAAGAAGAAAACAGTGTGAGGGTGTCAGCATCTTCAGTCCTGTGCATTCAGGTCTTTTGTTCTCTTTTTCTTTTCAGAAAACCAAATGGGCATGTGCTGTTGCATCCATAGCCCCCAAAATAACACATAGAGAACACCTGTGGGAAAGGCTGGCGCTCCTCCTGGAAGAGCACTCCAGCTCATTTTCACCAGTAATTAAAAGTTTCATTTCTGGAAGGAACAGTTTCTGCTGAGGAAACTGATCCCAATTCCAGTTTTTAATTTATGTTGTAATTTTTGAAAAACATCCTTTTGAATAAGTTATCTGCTGGGAGAAATTCATCCATCAAATTAAAAACTGTTTATATGAACTGTCTTGAATATTTTGAACCTTTATCTGAATTCGGCTAGAAAATAAAGTCATTAAGCAACACTTTTATATCAGATGAATAGGAGGCACTTACTATGGAGTTGGGCAGAGCCTCTTCCTCCAACGTTGAAATGGATAGCTCCTCAAGCTGGTCCTCGGGGAGCTCTAGGAGGACATAGAGGAATTTTCAGGACATTTGTGATGCTGATGGGGAAGACCATGTTAATGTGGATACATCGGAGGAGTGTGTGGATGTGGGTGGTTAATGTGTGGGCTGAAATCTGTTGGACAACCTTTATCATGGGTGGAGGAAGGCAAAGGAGATGAACGTTTCAGAAATGAGTCAGAGAGCCTTAAGCTTTCTGGCTAAGGGGATCGACTTGAAACTCGGTCTGACAGAGGGAAGCACTAAAAATCACACTATGCTTCAGTAGTCATGTACTGTTGTGAGACTTGGACCATTAAGAAGGCTGAGTGCCAAAGAATTAACGCTTTAGAATAGTGGTGCTGAAGAGACTCTTGTGAGTTCCTTGGACAGCCAGGAGATCAAACCAGATAATCATAAAGGAAATCAATCATGGATATTCATTGGAAGGACTGATGCTTAAACTTCAGTACTGTGGCTGCCTGATGTAAAGATCAGGCTCACTCGAATAGCCCCTTATGCTGGGAAAGACTGAGGGCAGGAGGAAAAGAAGGGGCCACAGAGGATGAGATATCGCGATAGCATTATTGACTCAATGAACATGAATTTGAGCAAACTCCAGAAGATAGTGAAAGATAGGTCAGCCTGGTGTGCTGCTGTCCATGGGCTCACAGACATAAACTAGGGACTGAGCATTGTCATCAAAAATAAATTGTATTTATTCTTCTCATAATTTTTAAGAATTAAAAAGTTCCATCAGTTCAGTTCAGTTGCTCAGTCTTGTCCAAGTCTTTGTGACCCCATGAATCGCAGCACACCAGGCCTCCCTGTCCATCACCAAATCCCAGAGTTCACCCAAACCCATGTGCATTGAGTCGGTGATGCCATCCAACCGTCTCAACTTCTGTCATTCCCATCTCCTCCTGCCCTCAATCTTTCCCAGCATCAGGGTCTTTTCAAATGGCTCAGCTCTTCACATCATGTGGCCAAAGTATTGGAGTTTCTGCTTCAACATCAGTCCTTCTAATGAACACGCAGGACTGATCTCTTTTAGGTTGGAATGGTTGGATCTCCTTGAAGTCCAAGAGACTGTTCAGAGTCTTCTCCGACACTGCAGTTCAAAAGCATCAATTCTTTGGTGCTCAGCTTTCTTTATAGTCCAACTATCACATTCATACATTAATACTGGAAAAACCATAGCCTTGATTAGATGGACCTTTGTTGACAAAGTAATGTCTCTGCTTTTTAATATGCTGTCTAGGTTGGTCATAACTTTCCTTCCAAGGAGTAAGCGTCTTTTAATTTCATGGCTGCAATCACCATCTGCAGTGATTTTGGAGCCCAGAAGAATAAAGTCAGCCACTGTTTCCCCATCTATTTGCCATGAAGTTCTGGGACTGGATGCCATGATCTTAGCTTTCTGAATGTTGAGCCTTAAGCCAACTTTTTCACTCTCCTCTTTCACTTTCCTCAAGAGACTCTTTTGTTCTTCTTCAGTTTCTGCCGTAAGAGTGGTCTCATCTGCATATCTGGGGTTATTTATATTTTTCCCAGCAATCTTGGTTTTTCTATATTCACAATTTAGTGTACCTATCAACACCATCTACATATTTTTCATCAGATCCAGTATAACCTCTGTACCCATTAAGTCATAATCCACCTTCTCCGTTGCCTCCTCGCTTTGGTAATTTCTATTTCCAGCTTCCATGAGTTAGCCTATTCAGTGTACCTTAAACCAGTGGAAGCATACAATATTTGTCTTTCTGTGCCTGCCTTATTTCACTAACTATAATAAATGTTTGTATTAATTGTCCATCCATTTTATAGCATATTTCAATCCTTAATTCATTTTGTGGTGGGACAGTATTCCATTCTGAGTACATATCACATTTCATTTATCCATTCATCACATGATGGTCTTTGGGTTGTTTCTAGTATTTAAGTACTAATAATACACTGTGAACATTAGTGTGTAGATTTCTGTATGGTACTATAATTTAAAAGTGCATATTTAAAATATCACTGAATGTAACAATACAAAGTGTGAATGTTAGGTGTACTAACAATGTTAGATTTTGAACTACTAAAAATATATTTTCTCACTAATTATAAAAAATGTAGCACACATATGTTATCTGTGAGTAGAATTTGATAGCTGAAACTGAAGTGATATGTTATTGGAATTTTCTGTATAATCTATACAACTTTTATGTCAATGTAATCCTGCTTTAAGTAAAGTCTAATGATTTAAAGAAATCTTGAAACATGACTTCAGGGGGGAACACATCACACCTAGTGTTAAAAAATTAGCTAATGTCCAAACCATAGCTAGAGACCATTTTCACTTTTAAGCATGAACCAAATGTTGAATTTAAAATGCATCTTTCCTTTCATAGTTAAAGCAGTACCAACTGATATAGTTTCAATTTGAACACATGAAATAAAAGAACATTGCTTAATATTTCTGTTTTTTTTCCCTTAAATATGAGGCCCTGAACATACTACAATAATCATTCTTGAATGAACTTAATGAGAAAATTTCCACAGTACCTTCAGTTGAGTCAGTTAGAGGGTGCACCCTATTGTGTGGCCAACAACAAACTCTCTTCATCCAGCTGGTTCTTGATGTTCTTGACATTTGAGGGGTGTGGCTTCTCGCCTTCTGGATGAGACATCCTGTGAAATGCATTATAATGGTGAGAGCTGTTGACATGTTGCCGGCAGAGGACCACCTGGGAACTAATAATAATTGACCCATAATTCAATCCTTTGGTCCCCTTCCTCACCAGATGCCTTGCAAGGCCTCCTGAATCCAAGGTGGACTTAGGAAGATCTGCAGTTTGATATGCACTGAAAACATCCAACAGACTGGCTGTGTGTGCAAATATCTCTATTTAACTGAGACCTAGAAGCTCAGCAGAGCATGGTGACCATGCCTGATGGACTGGATTCAAATCACATTTAGGAGAAGCAGGTACTTGGGAAAGACATACGGATCCCTCTTTGCCTCAGTTCCCTGTCCTGATTTGGAGAAATGTTAACATGGCCTATTTTTAGTATTATGAGGCCAAGAATGATTAAGTACAGGTAAAATATTAGAAAAATAAAGGAGTGACTTCCTGGGCAGTCCAGTGGATAAGAATCTGCCTCTCCACGCAGGGGATGGGGTTTGATTTCTGGTCGGCAAACTCTGGTCCTGTATGCCTCTGCGCAATTAAGCCCACGTTGCAACTACTGAGGTCAAGCACCACGAGTAGAGAGTCAGTGCCCTGCAGCGAAAGAGCTGCACAGTGTGATGAAGATTCCACGTGCCACAACTAAGACCTGATGCAGCCAAATAAATGAATGATAGATAGACAAATAAATAAATAGAAAAGTAAAGGACTGGTGCTTCGTAATTTCTCTGTAAGTGTTCAACCTTGAATGATGGCAAGAATAAGATGGACCTTCAGTAGTGGTTGAAAGCAGAGAGGGCATTTGGATGGCTCCAATAAGTGGGGATGGAAGCTTATTCTTCAGCTTTTTCACAGAAACAAGTTTTTATAGCTCATGGAGAGTATCTATTATCACCTCTTCGGACACCCAGCCCTGTTCAAGAGGAAGGGTGGACAAAGTGTGGGCTGTAATCCATATGTCACATTAGATGGTGTTGAAATTTAGAGAGATGAAGTGATTTTCCAATGGTCACGCAATAAAAAATAGTGGATCTGGGACAGGATTGTAGATGGTTCCCTGAGGACACAGATGCCTGCACCTCTGAGGCCTGTGCTAAAACCCCTTAACCAGGACCTCAACCCTACCTCCAACTCAAATTATCCTGCCCCTAGTTTTCTGTGGATGAGAGCTGATGCCCTGAAGAAGGTGCCTCAGCCTTAAAAAGGGCTCCAATCCTCCTCCTACCACTCGTCTCTATATTTCAGTTCCTGATCCAAAATACAAGTTTCCTCAGAGAAAAGCCCCTCAGAAAAACCACAGGATTCCAACTCTGTCCATCCTCCAAAGCTTCTTCACACACTCAACCATCTCAGGAGCAGCCTTCCCAAAGCCCAGTTCACCTTGCTAAGTGACCAGTCATCTGTTTGGCCAACAAGTTGGCTCAGAGCTCAGAACCTTCTAAACCAAAGGGCACATGATGGCTCTACAAAGAATTAGCTTCCTTTTAACTTGACCAAGTCTGGATGAGCACTTAATGTGAGTTAACTCGGGAGGTGGCCATCTGTGCTGGCCTTTGGTGGCTTAACTAAGTCTGAGATGCTCAAAGTCTCACAGCTGATCTGAACACTTATTTGAGCAGCCTGGACCAAGTGCTAGCTAAGAATGGGCAGGAGTTCAACCTTCCCCCACTAAAATTCTGACTCTATCAACTTCTCATTATGCTCTAGACCCTGTAGTAGGAGACAACAGAGCCCCATATTCTTTTTGAAAATCATCTCCATCCTCACAGCCTGCAGACTGTAACCCTAGATTCTCCTTGAGGATCAACACACAAGCTCTCCTTCCCTCAGTGACCAAATGTTCATCCTACCAACCCAACAGCACTATGCCATCTCACTAAACTCCTTGGCAACAGCCAAACAATGATCCAGCCCACATCCACCCATGGGAATCCCACCAGTAAATCCCAGTTTCTTTCCTTTTTAAGTCTCTAGATTTACACTGCTAGTGTTTGTAGATTTGGGCAGCAGCATTTGAGAACAGTTGAGATGTAATTCCCTTTACTATAATGTCCAATGTTGGGGAGACACCATGTTTCTCCTCTGTTAGTTCTTTCCATCTGTTCTCTGGTAAGAGTGTGTACAAAACTGGCATTGGGAAATTGGAAATTTAGGAAGATATTTAAGGCAGCCAGCTGACAGGAAAATCAAAATATAATTTAAGGAATAAAACAAGACTATAAACCACATTTATAACTCTGTAGATAAATTAGAGTGATGGAAAAGAAAAATAATAATAAAAAATGAGAAAAATTCATCAGTAAAAGTTAAACAGCCCATTTGAAGGAACAGCCTTCAGAGGAACAGTGGGAACCTACCTCCCAAACAATTCAGGTTACCCATTTCTCTTTGCCACCATACATGAAGCTCAGTGGGAACCTACCTCCCAAACAATTCAGGTTACCCATTTCTCTTTGCCACCATACATGAAGCTCTCAGCTCGCAAACACACTGAATGCAGAATGTGTATCACCACATTACCATGGCAACCACACATCACAGAACCTTCAGAATTAACTGGACTCTGCACAGGATGAGTCCAACTGCCACTGTCCAACTGCTACTGTGATTCTATGCACATGTTTGGCTTTTCAGAGTAAACATTTTATTTCAAAAACTGAATCTCAGGCTCACACATTTCTCTCTGATCAGAAAATAATTTGTATGAATGAAAATGTTCTGTCCCCAAGTATAGCTGATAGTGAACATTTTCGGGTGAGGAGGGACAAATCTAACACATTGAGAATAAAAAGAGATTATATTATTGATTAGAGTATCATCTTGGTACTGATCACAAGTTTGTGCTCCTAACACACGGTGAGGAGAGAAAGCCTTCCTGCAGGGCCACACAGGGAGAAAAGACAGACAAACAAAAAAAGGTGAGCACCCAGAAAAAATGTCAGCAAAGTGCTTTTCTAGGAAAGCTGAGGGAATGGCCTGGTTACTTCTGGGGTCAGAGTCTTTGTTCCTGAGGTCAGGTCATGGTCAGGGCACGATGTTCTTGTGGTGGTGGTGGTGGTTTAGTCACTGAGTCGAGTCTGACTCTTGCGGCCCCATGGACTGTAGCCTGCCGGGCTCCTTTGTCTATGGGATTCTCGAGGTAAGAATACTGGAGTGGCTTGCCATTTCCTTCTCCAGGGGACCTTCCCAACCCAAGAATCAAATCCTGGTCCCCTGAACTACAGACAGGTTCTTTACTTATGGAGCTATGAGGGAAACCCTAATGTTGCTGTAAACCTCCCCCCAAATCAAATGCTACTCTCAGTTCTGACAAGAAAGCATCAGGTCCCAGACACCACCCTCTATTTCTGGGGTCCAGGCCCAGGCCAGGAGGAGGGGGTCCTGGGTGGGTAGGGTATCCGGCACCCAGTCGGGGCCCTATGTCCAGTGCCTGGCCCTGGCTGAGGGGGCGGGTCTCAGTGGGCAGCACCTCAGAGCCAAGTCTCAGACCCCATCCAACTTCCATCTCTCTCAGTGCCTGGCACCCAGGACCCAGCCAGGCCTCAGGCTGTTCATTTAAGCTGCAGAGACACACTTGTAGCAATTTCCAACTGGGTTAATCTTTAGTTCACAACAATTACTCTCTTTGAAAGAAGTCCCAACCACAGAGGCAAGCCTTATGATGTGTAAGATCCTTGCACACCAACCTAACCTCCTGCCACCTCCTGGGGGTGGACAACCGATCAGTGCTGGAACAAGTGTGGAAATGTGAATGGAGAGACAGGAGCTGGGAAACTCTTTCCTTAGTAGCCAGGGTCATATCCTCCAGCTGCCCAAGGCTCTGGGGACCATGCCCAGATCATTTTCTGCAGCTTATAGGTCATGAAGGCAGGGAATGGGGAGAGGTTCACTGCTTTGTGTTGGGAAGAACCCCTGGAGAAGGGAAAGGCTACCCAATCCATCATTCTGGCCTGGAGAATGCCATGGACTGTATAGTCCATGGGTTGCAAAGAGTCAGACATGACTGAGCGACTTTCACTTTCACTTCAGCAGCTTTGTGGCCTGGATCTGGCCTGTGGGCACCCGTGGCGAGGCCTCTGGGACTCTGTGGGACACAGTCCCCAAACTGTCCTGGGCCCTCATCTCACCCACCTGCCCTGAGGCCTGAGGGCCTGAATAGCGCATGGAGAAGGCCTCTGTCCCAGACTCATTAACTCTGGTGAGGACTGCTAACAGGTTTCCTGTTGGTGGAGCATGACCTCTAACCCTAGGCTAAGGGTCCCACTGAAGGTCTTACGATATTGACTGTGTACCCACCCCACCCCTAGTACAGTCTCCTCCACCCATTCCTACTCTTTCCGAGTCCCCGGACTTCCCTAGAAGAAACAAAGCCTAAGATTTAATCTTATACATCAGTGTCTCTTTTGCTGTCTTTTGGACTCTGTAGGGGAGGGAGAGGGTAGGATGGTTTGGGAGAATGGCATTGAAACATGTATAATATGATATATGAAACGAGTCACCAGTCCAGGTTCGATGCACGATACTGGATGCTTGTGGCTGGTGCACAGGGACGACCCAGAGGGATGGTATGGGGAGGGAGGAAGGAGGAGGGTTCAGGATGGGGAACAAATGTATACCTGTGCCGGATTCATTTTGATATATGGCAAAACCAATACAATATTGTAAAGTTAAAAAAAAAATAAAATAAAAAAGACTTTCCAAAAAAAACACGAAGATTTAATCTTATAAACAAAATTAAGTTCATACCTAATGTATCCACTTGTACTCTTTATTTGGAGCCCCGTAAATTCTTCTCACAAAAATGAACGTTTATGTTGTGTGTTGCAAGTGTGTTTTCAATTTATCACTACCTTTAATTTTTTTTTTTAATTTTTGTTTATTTGTTTTTGTCTGTGCTAGGTCTTCCTTGTCATGCTTGGCTTCTCTCTAGCTGTCCTGAGTAGGGACTTCTCTCTTGTTGTGGAGCACAGGCTCTAGGTGCGCATGCTTCAGTAGCTGTAACTCACAGGCTCTAGAGCCCTGGGTCAGTAGCTGTGGTGCACAGGCTAGTTGCTCAGCAGCATGTGGGATCTTCCTAGACCAGGGATCAGATCCATGTCCCCTGCACTGGCAGGAAGATTCTTAACCCCTGGGCCACTAAGGAAGTCTCATCACTGTCTTTTTATTATGGTTACTTTTACTTATATCATGAAGACATTTATTTTCAAAAACGTCAGTAATTTAAATATTTTTGTTATTTTGGTTGTTAGAAGGAAAAGGGGAAGGATGTTATGACTAATATTTTTATTAAGGCCCAAATACTCCTTTAAAAATATTTTAATAAACAGGAAAATAACAGCAGGTGTTTAAAGACAACTTTTCTATTAAACAATTCTAAATATTTCTAAAGATGTTTGTCAAAATGGACTAATTAATTTTTTAGAGTAATGATAGAAAATTTCCTGATACAGGAAATATACTTATCCTGATACAGTCATAAATGGAACGGAGTATTTTGTAAAGCACGTGTGATAATTTATGTCTCAAAAACTTGAAAACATTTTGGAAGTGATAATGATGGTATATCAATGATTAAGTCATTTTAACAGATTTCATTCACAATGTGTCTATTCATCAGATAATGAACTTGCAGTTGTTTTCTGAGACAAGAGGGGCACGTTCAATTCATGTTAGTTAAAGAACTGTAAAAGAATTTGTGATTAAATTTGTTATGTCCTATTAATGATTTAAATGGTGGAGAATTCACTAAGCTCCAATTAATACAGCTCCAATTTGCCATGTTTATTTGTATTTCTTTGACCAAGCAACATATTGGACTTTTTGAAAGTTCTCCTATAGTTGATTCAAGAACTATTTATAAAAGTTGGTGAATATTTATAATAATTAAACATGATACATTATGTAAAACAAGGAAATGGGACCAACTTAGTGCCTCAAACATCCTAACTAAATTCTGCTGACTATAAGTAGTGTGAGCTATTCTTGTTATAGACTAAACCTCTGTGTCCCCACATAAATTTATATGTTGAAACCCTGACTTCCAGTGAGATGGTCCCAAGAGGTGGGGCTTTTGGGAGGTAATTACATCATGAGGGTGGAGTCCCCATGACATTACCATCTTTCTAAAAAGAGGAATAGAGCTCATCCTTTCTGTCTTTCTGCCACATGAAGATAAATGAGAAGGTGGCAAAATCTAAGGAAGACACATTCACCAGAACCTGACCTTGCTGAATCCTGACCTCGACTCTCAACCTTTAGACTATGAGAAACAAATAATTATTGTATAAGCACCCTCATCCAAGGTATTCTGTTACTGCACCCCTAACTGACTGAAGCACCTATCATTATGGATTTTGAGAGTAAAAGATTTCTTTAGCTATTTAGGTAATAGAAAGGAGCCACAGATCCTCCCAAAAACATTGCACTGGAAAGAGTTAAATAAAGAGTTAAATAAAAGTTTATAAAAGTTAATAAAACATTGCACTGGAAAGAGTTAAATAAAGTTAAAAACTTTATTCAAGACATTGTGATAAAGGTCAAGGGTATTGCAAGGAGAAAGACTGAACTCAACTCCCCTGAAACAAGTGACTGGGGATAGGGGGATTTGTAAACACTGAGTGAGCTAATGAGAACATAACACAGGCCCTCAGCCTCAAGGTTCCCATATGTGGTTAGTCATTGGCACTTGTGGAAGTGAAGCTTCTGCCTTTCCACACAGACTGGGATAAAGGGACCAATTTTTCAGATGATCACTTTTAGGAAGGCGGGCTCACAGGTTCTCGAGAAAGACATTCCTGGGTTGTAAAATGTTCACAGATCATCGTGGTAGAGAAGGAACTCACACACTTTCTGAACTAGATGGTCAAAGAATAAGGAGATCAAGAAAAAGTGTCTGGAATAAATTGGGAGATTGGGATTTATATTTACACACTGTTATATACAAAGTAGACAACTAATAAGGCTCTACTCTACAACACAGGGGACTCTCTTCAGTACTCTATGTGCTGTGCTTAGTCAATCAGTCGTGCCCAAATCTTTGTGACCCCATTGAGTGTAATCCATCAGGCTCCTCTGTCAATACTCTACAATGGATATATATATATATATAGAGTCTAAAATAAGTGTATATATGTAACTGATTCACTGTGGTGTGCAGCAGAGACTAGCATAACATTGTAAAGCAACTGTACTCCAAGACAAATTAGTTTTTAAGTGTCTGAAGTTTATACAAACTGTGGGGACTGTTAAGGCCCTTTTTGTAAAGCTCTAGTTCTTGCTTATTAACTCTTGATAGAAAGGCAAAAATAAACAAAAGAAAATCTGTTGATCTGGTAGACATGCACTGCTAATCATTTTACATTGTGGTTTATTCATGAAGAACCTCTGAATAAACGAAACAGTAAAAAATAATCCCTCAGCATTCTTGATAATACCTTTTTATTAATACATACTTTACAATTGTACATTGTAATGAAGGACAAATATGATAATGACAACAAATAAAATCTTTTGGATGTTTTGCTCAATGATATTAGAGTATATATTATAATGACTAATCTTGTAATGGTAACAGTGTGAGGGGCTAGAAGTCATGCCAGATTGCAATCAGCTTGGGATTCCTCTGAGACACCCAGACCCCTGAACAAATACAGACATGTGCTTATTCCTATTTGCAAGCGTATTAGCCAGGGTAAAATTGAAGAAAATTTATTAAAATACAGTTTCTTGTTGTTGTTCAGTCACTAAGTCATGTCCGACTCTTTGTGACTCCATGGACTGCAGTACGCAAGGTTTCCTAGTCCTTCACTGATTATGGTATTTTTATCATAATTAAATCCATTAGTGAGTACCTGGCATCACTTATTTTTCATTGAAAATATTTCCTAGTAAGAGTGTAATTAAATGTCTTGATCTTACTTTTAAATCTAAAATAGTCACTGTGTGACACTGCTGTTGTTCAGTCACTAAGTCATGTCCAGTTCTTCGCAACCCCATGGACTGCAATATGCCCAACTTCCCTGTCCTTCACTGTTTCGGGACTTTGCTCAAATTCATGTCCATTGAGTCAGTGATGCTAACTAACTACCTCTAACTACCTCATCCTTTGCTGCCCTCTTCTCCTTTTGTCTTCAATCTATACCAGCATCAGAGACTTTTCCAATGAGTCTGATCTTCAAAACAGGGGGGTAAAATATTGGCACTTCAACTTCAGTCATTCCAATGAGTATTTGACATTGATTTCCTTTAAGAGTGACTGGCTTGATCCCCTTGCAGTCAAATGGACTCTCAAGAGTCTTCTCCAACACCACAGTTCAAAAGCATCAACTCTTTGGTGCTCAGCCTTCTTTACAGTTGAACTCTCACATCCACACATGACTACTGGAAAACCATAGCCTTCACTATATGGAGCTTGGTTGGTAAAGTGATGTCTCTGCTTTTCAATACACTGTCTAGGTTTTCTTTCAAGGAGCTTGGTTGGTAAAGAGATGTCTCTGCTTTTCAATACACTGTCTAGGTTTTCTTTCAAGGAGCTTGGTTGGTAAAGTGATGTCTCTGCTTTTCAATACACTGTCTAGGTCTTCTTTCAAGGAGCTTGGTTGGTAAAGTGATGTCTCTGCTTTTCAATACACTGTCATAGCTTTTTTTTCAAGGAGCAAGAGTCTTAATTTCATGGCTGCAGTCACTGTCTGCAGTCACTTTGGAGCCCTCCAAACAGCAGAGACAATTATTTGCCAACAAAGGTCCGCCTAGTCAAGGCTATGGTTTTTCCAGTGGTCATGTATGGATGTGAGAGTTGGACTGTGAAGAAAGCTGAGCGTCGAAATATTGGTACTTTTGAACTGTGGTGTTGGAGAAGACTCTTGAGAGTCCCTTGGACTGCAAGGAGATCCAACCAGTCCATTCTAAAGGACATCAGCCCTGGCTCTTCTTTGGAAGGAGTGATGCTAAAGCTGAAACTCCAGTACTTTGGCCACCTCATGCAAAGAGTTGACTCATTGGGAAAAGACTCTGATGCTGGGAGGGACTGGAAGCAAGAGGCAAAGGGGACAACAAAGCATGAGATGACTGGATGGCATCACTGACTTGATGGACATGAGTGTGAGTGAACTCCGGGAATTGGTGATGGACAGGGAGGCCTGGCATGCTGCGATTCATGGGGTTGCAAAGAGTCGGACATGAGTGAATGACTGAACTGAACTAAAAATAAAATCTCATTGTTTCCATTGTTTCCCCATCTATTTCTTATGGAGTGGTGGGACCGGATGCCATTCAGTTCAGTTCAGTCTAGTCACTCAGTCGTATCTGACTCTTTGCTATCCCATGGACTGCAGTACACCAGGGCTCCCTGTCCATCACCAACTCCCAGAGTTTACTCAAACTCATGCCCATTGAGTCAGTGATGCCATCCAACCATCTCATCTTCAGTCGACCCCTTCTCCTCTTGCCCTCAGTCTTTCCCAACATCAGGGTCTTTTCGAATGAGTCAGCTCTTCGCATCAGGTGGCCAAAGTACTGGAGATTCAGCTTCAGCATCAGTCCTTCCAATGAATATTCAGGACTGATTTCTTTTAGATGGACTGGTTGGATCTCCTTGCAGTCCAAGGGACTCTTAAGAGTCTTCTCCAACACCACAGTTCAAAAACATCAATTCTTCAGTCCTCAGCTTTCCTTAGAGTCAAAATCTAACGTCCATACATGACTACTAGAAAAACCATAGACTTGACTAGATGGACCTTTGTTGGTAAAGTAATGTCTCTGCTTTTTAACATGCTGTCTAGGTTGCTCATTATCTTAATGATAATATCAGATACCATTATCTTAATTTCTTCAATGTTGAGGTTTAAGCTAGCATTTTTTTTTTTTTTACTCTCCTCTTTCACCTTTAGTTCCTTTTCACTTTCTACCATGACTGGTTTTGCAATAGAAATTACTAGGCAGTCAGTGTAAAACTCTGAAACCTCAGTCTCGTTTTCAGTAAACATCCTGCTCCACTGTCCTGAATTCTTGGAATGTGTCTTTAGTCTGATCAATTTTCAGCACTCAGATCCAAAGAAGAGCATCAATTAAATTCTGTTCCATAAGCTTGAGGGAGAAACAATGGTGATCATTAATCTTAAGCCCATACCTCTGGCCCATAGTAAAATGGACAGAAGGCATGAAAAAGGGCAGTGACTTAATCCAAGGATCAAAAGAAGTCATAAAGATGATGTTAAGTATCTTGACCGTTTGAAGTGAATGTTTAGAAATAATGTGATTTGCTCCTGCTAAGTCGCTTCAGTTGAGTCCGACTCTGTGCGACCCCATAGACGGCAGCCCACCAGGCTGCCCCGTCCCTGGGATTCTCCAGGCAAGAACACTGGAGTGGGTTGCCATTTCCTTCTCCAATGCAAGAAAGTGAAAAGTGAAAGTGAAGTCGCTCAGTCGCGACCCCATGGACTGCAGCCCACCAGGCTCCTCTGTCCATGGGATTTTCCAGGCAAGAGTACTGGAGTGGGGTGCCATTGCCTTCTCTGAATGTGATTTAAAGGAAGGATATAAAAGCCACCTTGGGGATTCTTTACCCCCTCTCTATGCTGAGTGTCTATGCTGAGAGCTTTGCAATTTCCTCCTCTTTAATAAATCTTATTCAGTTACTACCATGAGTGTTTGCATGTTCATGGATTCCATTCTTTGGCTGCGTGGACAACAACTCGGAATCCTGTCTCATCTTTTGGGGGCTCATCTGGAAATCCTGAATGCCTACTCAAGGTAAGCACAGACACTCACTCTCAAATCTGTCATTCACTTCTCATTACCTAATCCAGCTCCATGATCTCTTGAGCCACTCTATTTCACAAGCCTGCCTGAGTTCCAAAGGCAGACAGTGTTAGTAGACAGTGGCCTTGGGTCTCAGTATTAGCCAGCAGATTGACCTGGGGTGCTGAGCAAAATCTCTGCTAGGCTGCTGCCTTAGTGAGAACTGCAGGACATCTACCATTTCTCTTTCCTAACATTTAGAGGTTATGAGAGTTTTCATTTAAGGTAGGATCATTTCGGAGTGTGTGTAAATACTACTAACCTTGTGCACTACACAGCTTGCTTTAGGGGAACTCCAGTTCAGGCACACCCAATGTTCAAGAGCACAGCAAGTCCACCAACTTAGGCTCTCACTCTATATCTCTAGGTGGAAAGGAAGATAGAGACAGGAAGAGGACAACAGTCCAGGGTAATCGGATAATGATGCTCAAGACCAGGTGCACTCCAGAGTTGAGGGAAGCATACTTTATTGGTGTTTCTTTTCTCCCACTGTGCAAGGTGGGGACACCCTCTATCAGAAGAACCAGAGAAAAGATGAAGAGCACTGGACGCTGGTCTTTTGTCTTTCAGATGGGAGCCACCTCTTCAAGACCTACACCCAGGTCAAAGCGGATGCCTTTGAAAAGTATACTGAAGAACTAGAAGAAGTTTGACCCTTAGACTTTGTTAAAAGAAGTGTATGATCTTTTTCTGCACTAAGGCATAGCCTCAATAGGATCTATCTGATGGTGAAAAATGGCCCCCTGAGGGCTCATTTGATTATAATACCATCCTCCAACTAGACCTCTTTTGTTGACCAGAAGGAAAATGGTCAGCAGTGCCATATATACAGGCTTTGTCTTGAGAGCAAACCCTCTTATCCAGGAGTTGTGGGCTTTCTACTTCCATGCTGCCTATAACTTCCTCCACGTCCTCAGGTCCAAACTGACGCCCTTAACGAGAGCTGCCCAAACCTAGCCCACAGGAGCCTCCACAATCTCTGGTAATGCCTTGGGCACCAGCAGCAGCTCCTACCCCAGTGGCTCCTAACCCAACACTGGTGATCTCTAGGCTATATCCTCCCCTCCTTCCATTACAAGAAGCTCCTAATGGGGACTTGTGAGCCACAGGAGTCCATGTTCCTTCCCCCCTCCGAGATTTAAGGCAAAGTAAATTAGACCTAGGAAGCTTTACTGAAGATCCTGACAATTATATAAGTGTTTTCCAGGGTCTAAACCAACCTTTGAAATGGCACGGAAAGATATTATGCTAATCCTGACTAGCACCCTTACTGACAATGAAAGAAATAGTAGTTAAAAATGCCCAGGGATGGGGAGATGAATGGTAAGCTATTGGCATGTAGTGGAGACCCGACAGTGAATCAGCCTGGTTACCTACTGTGCTCCAGACAGTGCCCATAGCTGATCCTAATTGGGTACATGACAAAGACAATGATGACTGGAAGAGAGTTCACTTTATCACTAGCATTAGGGAAGACTTAAAAAAATCACGAGCTAAGCCCTTAGACTACTCCAAAGTATCTGGAGTGACTCAGGAAAAGGAGGAAATTCACACAGCTTTTCTGGAAAGGCTCAGGGAGGCACTGAAAAAGCACACTAATTTGGACCCAGATGCCCCAAACTTATTCTTAAAGACAAATTTATTACTCAGTCGACTCCAGATATTCAGAGGAAACTCTAAAAACTGGCCTTTGGCCCCCATATAGATTTAGAGGGCCTTGTTTAAGGAACATAATACTTCTCAAAATAGTCTGGAGTTAAAACTCACCTCCAGGTCCTCCTCACCATTCTATGCAAAACAAAGAACTCTGACCTGAAGAAAAAAAATGGACAGTAAGGTTGATCATGCCCAGCTCCTAGCTGGTCCCAGCTGGTCTCCAGAATTCCTTGCCCCAGCCATTTATGAAATAACTACTCTGAACACTTCCCTGGCTTCCCTGTGGCTCAGATGGTAAAGCGTCTGCCTACAATGCAGGAGACCCGGGTTCAATCCCTGGGTCGGGAAGATCTCCTGGAGAAGGAAATGGCAACCCATTCCAGTATTCTTGCCTGGAAAATCCCATGGACAGAGGAGCCTGATAGGGCTACAGTCCATGGGGTGCAAGAGTTGAACACGACTGAGCGACCTCACTCACTCCAAATAATCTTGGAGAAGAACAGGCCCCCTTAACAGTAAATGCCCACATATATGCCCATATATACTTACTCTTTTCTTGGGGTAGTGCAGCAGCTCACTAATCTGATGCTGCCCCTTCTTGCCTCATTAAGGGTGAATGTTCCATAAAGTGCCGGTCTCCTTCTTTTTCTGAACCTCGCCTCTTCTAACTCCCTTACCCTACACTGGTAAGAGCTGCCACATCAGTACTCCTAAACAGAAATCAGGAAGAACCTAAAGAAAAAGGGAATAGAGATAAGAGAAAGGCCAAAGCTCTCATTATGGCCCTACAGGGAGTTAACTTTAGGGCTACAAATGCGGGAGGACAAAAGCAGAAACCTGGCGTCTGTTTTTGTTGTGGCAAGGATGGACACTTTAAGGGACAATGCCCAGCAAGGCAAGCAGAGGCCACCACCAAGGCCCTGCCCCACTTGCAAGGGAGATCACTGGGAGAGTAATATCCCCAGGGACGTAGGTTTCAGGGGTCAGAAACTCAGACACAAGATCAAGATTCACGGGGCCCAGGGCTTCCCACTTTGGCTTCTGTCCTCATTACCACACAGGAGCCTCAGGTGACTCTAACTAGAAGAGGCCATCCTGTTAAATTCCTACTGGATACAGGAGCCACTTTCTCAATCCTCCTGTGTAATCCGGGTCCTCCTTCTACTAAGTCAGCTACTAAAGGTGGCATTTCTGGAAAGCCAATTACAAAATTCTTTACACAACAGTTGACTTGTAACTGGGATTCTCTTCCTTTTTATCATGTGTATATGTGCATGTGCTCAGTCGTGTCTGCAGCTCTGACTTTATGACCCCATGGACTGCAGCCGGCCAGACTCCTCTGTCCAAGGGATTTTCCAGGCAAGAATACAGGAGGAGGTTGCCATTTACTCCTCCAGGGGATCTCCCCCACTCAGGGATCGAATTTGCATCTTTTGCAACTGCCGGCATTAGCAGGCTGATTTTTTTCTACTGCGCCACCTGGGAATCCCAAGTGAGCACAGGGCGCCTGGCGTGCTGGGCGTGGGGTGAAGGGCAGTGGCACCGAAACTCCACGAGGTGAGGAAGGCAGAGGGCGATCACCCCAGGCCGGCCGACTGTCTCCTCCCACGGCGAGGCCAAAGGATCCCCCACGCTCCATCCACGAGGGATGCGGCGTGCTGCCCCAAAGTTCTGTTGGGGAGACTGTCCTCGAGGGCCCGGTGGCCCGGAAGTGGGGCTAAGGACACCAGCCGGGCACATTGGAGACGACCGTGGCACCCTCACTTTCACCCCCCTGGGGGTGGCGGTATAGGCATGGTAGCCAGCCCGTGACCCACGCACAATGGGACAAGCGCACTGCAGGGGGCACAAGCGCTCCTCCTGGTCCAGCACGCAACAACATCGGTGGACAGAAGGCGGCAAAGGGCAATGGAGCGGGGGCAAGACGGGCGGGAAAGCGAGACGCACCAAGGCGCAGCCCCAGGGATCAGAGGACAGGACGGACGAGGCACCAACGGAGTGGGGCCACACGTAGGCCGCGTGCCAAAGACTCGGCAGAGGCACAGACCCGACGGTGGAGGTGGGGTAGCCGCGAGCGACAGTGAGGGGCCCGGAAGCCATTCAAAGCGACCCGGAAGCAAAGCAGCTACCGCGTCACGCCACGGAATCTCACCACCAGAAGCCTCCAGCACAGGAGCGGTCCCTGGCACCCAGGACGTCTACTGCCCTTCCTGGTCCCCATGGGCCCCCACTCTCCAGGCTTGCGCCCATCACCGCCAACACCCAGAGCCACAACTGGTCCTGGAGAACACTCTCCAGCTGCGTACCAGCGCCTCCACAGCCCTCACGTGCAACTTGCTCTGCCCATCTTCCCTCCTTGGGGACCGAGAGCACTTCTCTGCCCGGAGATGCCACCAACCATGGAGGCCAGGGAAGGACACCACATGAGGTGAGACAGGTTAGGACCTAAACCGGGTAAGGGGGTGCTGAGCGGTCACCTCTGTGGGGTGGGCCGGGAGCTGGGGAAAGCCGGAAGTGACAGGGAAGGGCAACAAACACGCACAGGGAGGGCCGGCGGAGAGGGGCACCAACGCTGTCTGGTGATCAGAAAGACGGAGTCACGGCCGGCCACCCAGTTTTCAAGTAGGAATATGGCTATTTTTAAACAAAATGCGTCCACACCTGTTAAAGGATTTTGAGAGGCAGATTGGAACCGCTCACCCTTATATATACTATCAGCTGATTGAGTAGCATGATTTGAATTTGTTTCATGAATATAAAGATATTTTCCTGCTTTGTTTTCCAAAGGTATACTACAGATTTACACTCCAAACAGTAACAGAGATGAATTTCAGGTGTTTAATGCATTCATCACCTTTTGGTAATTTTTTTTTCTTTTTTGTTTTATTCATCCTGTTGAGTATGTAATGGAAGCTAGTTTTCTTGAATACATATTTTTTCCTGATGACTAATGATATTATGCAAGTAAGTTTTGTGGTCATCCCTTTATTTTTGCCAACTTTTGTTGTGTTATTTGCCTTCAGATCAGATCCGATCAGTCGCTCAGTCGTGTCCGACTCTTTGCCACCCCATGAATCGGAGCACGCCAGATCTCCCTGTCCATCACCAACTCCCAGAGTTCACTCAGACTCAGGTCCATTGAGTCAGTGATGCCATCCAGCCATCTCATCCTCTGTCATCCCCTTCTCCTCTTGCCCCCAATCCCTCCCAGCATCAGAGACTTTTCCAATGAGTCGACTCTAAGCATGAGGTGGCCAAAGTACTGGAGTTTCAGCTTTAGCATCATTCCTTCCAAAGAAATCCCAGGACTAATCTCCTTCAGAATGGACTGGTTGGATCTCCTTGCAGTCCAAGGGACTGTCAAGAGTCTTCTCCAACACCACAGTTTAAAAGCATCAATTCTTTAGCGCTGAGGCTTCTTCACAGTCCAACTCTCACATTCATACATGACCACAGGAAAAACCATAGCCTTGACTAGATAAACCTTTGTTGGCAAAGTAATATCTCTACTTTTGAATATGCTATCTAGGTTGGTCATAACTTTCCTTCCAAGGAGTAAGCGTCTTTTAGTTTCATCGCTGCAGTCACCATCTGTAGTGATTTTGGAGCCCAGAAAAATAAAATCTGACACTGTTTCCACTGTTTCCCCATCTATTTCCCATGAAGTGATGGGACCGGATGCCATAATCCTCATTTTCTGAATATTGAGCTTTAAGCCAACTTTTTCACTCTCCACTTTCACTTTCATCAAGAGGCTTTTGAGTTCCTCTTCACTTTCTGCCATAAGGGTGGTGTCATCTGCATATCTGAGGTTATTAATATTTCTCCCGGCAATCTTGATTCCAGCTTGTGCTTCTTCCAGTCCAGCGTTTCTGATGATGTACTCTGCATATAAGTTAAATAAATAGGGTGACAATATACAGCCTTGACGTACTCCTTTTCCTATTTGGAACCAGTCTGTTGTTCCATGTCCAGTTCTAACTGTTGCTTCCTGACCTGTATACAAATTTCTCAAGAGGCAGGTCAGGTGGTCTGGTATTCCCATCTCTTTCAGAGTTTTTCCACAGCTTATTGTGATCCACACAGTCAAAGGCTTTGGCATAGTCAATAATGCAGAAATAGATGTTTCTCTGGAACTCTCTTGCTTTTTCCATGATCCAGCAGATGTTGGCAATTTGATCTCTGGTTCCTCTGCCTTTTCCAAAACCAGCTTGAATATCAGGAAGTTCACGGTTCACATATTGCTGAAGCCTGGCTTGGAGAATTTTTAGCATTACTTTACTAGCGTGTAAGATGAGTGCAATTGTGTGGTAGTTTGAGCATTCTTTGGCATTGCCTTTCTTTGGGATTGGAATGAAAACTGACCTTTTCCAGTCCTGTGGCCACTGCTGAATTTTCCAAAATTGCTGGCACATTGAGTGCAGCACTTTCACAGCATCATCTTTCAGGATTTGAAATAGCTCAACTGGCATCCTGTCACCTCCACTAGCTTTGTTTGTAGTGATGCTTCCTAAGGCCCACTTGACTTCACATTCCAGGATGTCTGGCTCTAGGTGAGTGATCACACCATCGTGATTATCTGGGTCGTGAACATCTTTTTTGTACAGTTCTTTTGTGTATTCTTGCCATCTCTTCTTATTATCTTCTGCTTCTGTTAGGTCCATACCATTTCTGTCCTTTATCGAGCCCATCTTTGCATGAAATGTTCCTTTGGTATCTCTGATTTTCTTGAAGAGATCTCTAGTCTTTCCCATTCTGTTGTTTTCTCTATTTCTTTGCATTGATCGCTGAAGAAGGCTTTCTTATCTCTTCTTGCTATTCTTTGGAACTCTGCATTCAGATGTTTATATCTCTCCTTTGCTCCTTTGCTTTTCACTTCTCTTCTTTTCACAGCTATTTGTAAGGCCTCTGTAGACAGCCATTTTGCTTTTTTGCATTTCTTTCCATGAGGATGGTCTTGATCCCTGTCTCCTGTACAATGTCACGAACCTCATTCCATAGTTCATCAGGCACTCTATCTATCAGATCTAGGCCCTTAAATCTATTTCTCACTTCCACTGTATAATCATAAGGGATTTGATTTAGGTTATTTCCCTTATTAGTACACTAAACTTCTTTATAATTGGGACTGTGAGTCTTTTCTTAGAATAATATATATTTCAGATAATGTTCTTCATACTTTGGCCTGTGTATTTACTCACAAAATGCGTTTGGTAAGCAGAAGTTCTTATTCATAATACATTTCAGTTCCTTGTATTTTCCTGTGTAATTATTACTTTTCAAATCCTGGTTAAGAAATAATTCCTACTCCAAGATTTTGAAAATGTTTCCTTATGCTTTATCTTCTAAGAGACAATTCTATTTTTGTTTGCACTTATATCTATAATCTATCTAGAATATATTTATGTGTTTAGGGTGAGGTTGCTGTTGTTGTTTAGTCACTAAATCCAACTCTTTGTGACCCCATGGACTATAGCCCTCCAACCTCCTCTGTCCATGTAATTTTCCAGGCAAGAATACTGGAATGGGTTGCCATTTCCTCCTCCAAGGGATCTTTCCAACCCAGGAATAGAACCTGTGTCCCCTGTCTCCTGCTTGGCAGGTGGATCATTACCACTGAGCCACCTGGGAAGCCCTTAGTATGAGGTAGGTGGTAACATTATTATTATTTTTTCTGTGTACTTATTTAAACAAACTCATTAAATTTCCTAAAAATAGTACAATTTCCTCTCACTTCACTGCAGTGGAATATTTCTTACACATAACATAACTTTGTAAAGTATTAATATATGTTTGTCTGGCTTCTGTTTTACTCTGTTTTACTGGACTTTTTGTTTCTTCCTATTTTTACACTAATGCTTCACAATCTTATTTACAATGTTTTATAAGAGCCTTGATATCTGATGGTAAATGATGATGATACCAGCAATTGAGATACAAAATGGTTTTGCTTTATAGAATCTTTTCTTATGTTATTAAGTGGAAGAATTACTTCAGTATTAGTTCGTGTTAGTTGCTCAGTCTTGTCTGACTTTGCAACCCCATGAGTTGTAGCCCACCAGGCTCCTCTGTCCATGGGGTTCTCCAGGTAAGAATACTGGAGTGAGTAGACTTTCCTTTCTCCAGAGGATCTTCCTTACCCAGGGTCTCTTACATTGCAAGCAGATTCTTTACTGTCTCAGCTGCCAGGGATTTATCTTCTTGCTAACATTTTGCCATTAAATAGCAGCTGTCTATCTCACTAGTAAGCTTTTTGCGCTAAAGTTAATTTTACCTTCACTGATTGTTTCCAAATTTGATATTGTTAGGTAGAAAGTTAGGCATAGGCAATGAGGGGTGGCCTAGCTAAAAAAGATTCAAGCTGATCTCTATAAAGCCCACCCTAGACAAGCTCCAGTGTGGCCCAGGAGTGCTCACATATATGCTACAAAGTAACCACAGAGACTGCTCCAACTCTATGTATGTGCCCTTGAAACGCAAAGGATACAAACAAACCACAGGACTTCTTCAACTCCTAGACACTTGCCCTTGATGCACAGTTGTGTCCTCAAGTGGCCTTAGGCAGATGGGAGCCTATTAAATGTTCATAAATATTCTATACATACATGCATTTGAGTAAAACTTACTGAATTATGGAAAGATATGAGCAATACTGTATGCTGTTATGCAACTTGCAACTGTCAATCAAAACTGCCAGTCTATGTCCACCTAAATGAATATGCAAAAGCCCTTTCTTGAAAACCCTTCTTACCTCGTCATTCCAGCAGCAGTGCCTCTCTTGCACCAGCCCATCTCTCCCTTGAGGTGTTCTTTCTGTTCTTTCTTTAATAAACTTGTTTTTGCCACGAGTAAGACCTCAGATTTTTCTTTGTTTCCTTATCAAGAACAGAGGCCCACAAAGGAGGATGCTCTTTGACCCTTCCCAAATCTGGTAACGATACCAATAAGTGACAGACCTCAACTTGAGGGTGAGAGAGTCATTTGCAAAAATTTTATTGAAAGTAGGGTGGCTATAATTTTTTATATAAATTTATTTATTTTAATTGGAGGTTAATTACTTTACGATATTGTGTTGGTTTTGCTTAACCTAATTATTTCTTACATAATACAGTAGCCTGTAATTGGATTACTCCCATCAGATAATTCAGTTTTAAGAAAATGTAATTTAGCAATGGACTGGAATATATAATGGCTGCTTCTATGTACTATTCTCTTTAAGTGCATGCTGTCATGTTTGTGACACCAAGCACTGCCGCCCTCCAGGCTCCTCTGTCCGTGGAAGTTTCCAGCAAGAATACTGAAGTGAGTTACCACTTCCTCCTCCAGGGGATCTTCCTGACCTAGGGATCAAACCCAATTCTCCTGTGTCTCTTGCATTGGCAGGCAGATTCTTTACCACTGATCCACCTTAGAATTTCATTCATTACTTCCTACAGTGCTGATCTATGCAAAACAAATTACACACCTTCATTATCCTAAACTAATGTCAGCCATGAAGTCTCCTGAATAACAACATTTAATTTTGTTAGGGAAATCAGGTGTGACAGCAATGCAGATTTTTGGTTGATTATTGGTAAGCAATAAATAATAGCTTGTTTTATTTAGGTTAGGCTGTGTGACTTCAAAAAACAAAAGTTTAAAAATATTCCATGAAATGTTTATTTTCTATGTTATATAGATGTTCTAAATATTTTAGTCAGTACTTTTTATACATATCAGAAGATGGAATGTAAACAAAATTTCCACTTGAAGGTAGAAGATTAACTGTATTAATTTAGATCCACAAAATTTGTTTTCTAAGTGAATGAGTGTTATCCAATTTTTATGTTTCTTTCTGTAAAAATGAGATTTCTTGTTTTAAAATCTGCTCTTGCATACATGCCTTACTCCTTTTCAGAGAATTAATGTGGTTTGCATGATTTCTCAGACAGGACTCTTGGTGTCTCTTTCTTTCATCTGGACTGGTATGAGTCCTGACCTTTTGTAAGGTCTGTATGGACACAGGAATCTTATAGAAAAGTACACTCTAGAGAAACACAAGTAATGTTCTGTTCTTCTGGGTCACATTTCTGTCTTATATCAGAAAGTTTTGGTTCTTATTCTGATCAAAAAAAGTGATATTTATTATGTCTTATCAGTTATTTTATTTTTTACTATAAAAGTACATTTAATTATACTTACAAAGTTACTTGCTCACCTATTTTCTGTATTGAAATCTAATTCTGTAATTTCTTTTTTATATTTTCCCTTGTGTCCAGGAATAATAATAATTACATTTACACTCGCTAGATGTAGCAACTAGTTTAAACACACACACATAATTTATTCTTCACAACAGTTTTATGAAATAGATGTTATTATGTCTCAGATTAGGAAGACAAGATAGGAAAAGGATGACTAACCACTCCTAGGATACAGACCAAGTAAATGGTAAACTAAGGATTCATACTCAAGCAGCCTAATTTCAGAGTTCATATCTTTTAAAATTTATTTTGTATCTCTCATAGCATTTTTACTACTTTCTTCATTAAAATTATATATAATATAAAATAAAACAAAGTAATTGTTCCAAACAACTGACAATGTACTCCAGTTCAGTTCAGTTCAGTCACTCAGTCGTGTCTGACTCTTTGTGACCCCATCGACTGCAGCTTGCCAGGCTTCCCTGTCCATCACCACCTCCCGGAGCTTGCTCAAGCTCATGTCCATCGAGTCGGTGATGGCAGTGGCACCGAACAACCTCTCTATCTGCCAGTAATGCTTCGAGCTCCATTAGATCTGCTGACCCATGGGACTTAAGTGGCAGAGCAGTTGCAGCTGGTGCCCCTGGGGATTCCAGTCTGCTGCAGTCTTCCTGTCTGACTGCTGCCTGTAGACATTAAGCTTCAGCTCGGTGTTGAATATTCTCTGAGTCTTAATGAATATTGCTTGTATACGTGAGTAGAAATAGGATGTTTAAATTATTTTGCATATTATTATTATTATTTATTTTTCTATGCCTGTTCATCACGAGGCAAGATATTCTGACCTACCAAGGCACAAAGTCAGGCACGTGTGACAGTGCTCCATTATCAAATGGAAGTGGGGATGAAGGAGACAGGGCTTGAGCAGGGCTGAGGGAAAAGTAGCTTGTATGAAGGAAGTAGCTCACATGTCCATGGCTCCAACTCATATATCACATTCTTGAGCCCAATAAAGACAGTACTGTGGGATATAAAGAGACCACCCAAAGCTGACAGCTGTGGCCGTCTAGTTTCTGTCTGGGGGTACCTCTAAAGGACAGGGCTGAATGGAGACTCGACCAGGAGACTTGTAACAGAGCATGGCCAAGAGCAGACCTCAGCACAGCCATACCTGTGAGCTATTACTCTGCACCCTGTTACCAGGCAACAAGTCCTGTTCAGCAGTTTGCAATGGGTTCCTCCCCTCAAGGAAGCAACTGTCAGTGAGTGACCATTAGTGGGGACATTCAAGCAAGGTCAGTGGGGCAGGGGTTGTCACATGGACAGTGAAGTAAGAGTCAATCCTGGCCTCCCCTCCAGGGTGCTCCAGTTAATCCAGCCTCAGACCAGCGGTGATCTGGGGGCCCAGGAGACATATGGAGGGCTGCGTCCTGTTGACCTCCAGAGCCCTCACTGTGGCCCCTACTGGCTGAGCCCAGGCCTTGAGGAGGCAGTGACCCTCTCCCTGCCTCTGCCACCTCCTGGCAGCACCGTCTGCCTGGGATGCCATCTGCAAGACCTGCTCCCACACCCTCCACCACATGGCCGGCCTGAGGAGCCTGAGGGCCAGTTGGGTTTGGCACCTGGCTCCCTCAGCGACGACGGCTGAGAAAGGTCTGAGGACCCAGCACTTAGGGCGCTGGCAGCTGAGCTCTGACTCTGCCAGGACTGGACCCTGGAGGGTAAGTCGTGCCTCAGGACCTGCCCTTTCTTGTCAGAACAGAGACTAACTGAGATATTTACAGGAACAGTTACCTGACCATGACCTGACCCCCAGAACAAGGGCTCTGACACCAAGATGTTTAAACAACTCACCACGCTCCTACCTCAGATTTCTAGGAAAGGGCTTCACTGAGAACTTTCAGGGAGTTTGGGGTTTTTAAGGCATGAGCCACTCCTCTCCTTCCAGGGCCCTCAGTATTGCTGAGACTGGGCACAGTCCCACAAGTAATAGGCTTCTTTCTGTTTCCATGGGTAGACTTCCTTAGGGGTGAGTCTTTCTGAAGCTTATCCTACCCAGAACTGTTGCAACCTGAGAGCCAGGCATCCCCAGGTCAGGGTGCAGATCCCCAGGCAGGCTGAGGCATGACAGCCTCCTAGAGATCGAATCCCCGGGCAGGTCGAGGCGTGACGGCCTCCCGAGGATTGGGTCCCTGGGCAGGTCGAGGCGTGACGACCTCCTGGGACCCCTGGGACTAAAGGATCCCCGAACAGGTTGAGGCGTGACAACCTTTCGAAGACCGATCCCTAGGCAGGTCTAGGCGTGATGACCTCCTGGGACCCCCCCGGACTGGAGTTTGGGCGTCCCCAAGATCTCCAGTGTGACCAATGCTGGGTAGGATTAGGGGATTGGATATTATAAAGTATTTCCCTCCCAAGGCCAACTATTTTCTGGTTGTCTCTCCAGAAGTTTGTAGAAACCTTGTGGGTCTGGATGGGGCTCAGGAAAAGAGCATGAAACAGGAGGGAAGGGGGCAGAGCACAACTTTTGAAAGAATTACATAGCACAAGGGTATAATGTAAACCAATTAAAATCAATTGGGTCCAAGATGACAAGTCAAATTCAAGTAAACCTTAATCCCCAATCTATAAGCCAACAGACACACCCAGAGGTGGCAAGACAGCTTCAAGGCACAAGATCAGAAGAGGGAGCAGTGGGTGGTTCCCCAATGGCTGGGATGATCCTCTCACTCATTAGCATATGAATTCCATCCCCTCAAAAAACCTAGCTAGGCCTAATACCATGCCCGAAGCCCTTGCCCTCAGCAATGGTTCACACCCTGAAGGGTGGCTTCTCTCTGAATCCTAACAAATGTACCTCTTATCGCTTTGTCTCTCAATGAATTTTTGCAATGAGACATCAGAGCCTGAGTTTCATTAGTTTTGGCTGGGCTTGAGTCCCAGGAGAGGGCTGAAGGACAGGAGGAAAAAGCAGTGGGAAAAACATGCCAAGGAATCCCCTTCATAGCCCACTGGAAGATTTGCTAAATATCTGACTGGTGCTCACAGTTTCATTGGTCTAATCTTTGGCACAGAGAAAGGACAGAAGAACCCCCACCGGCTTGTGTAACAGCTACTGGGGCTCAGCGGATAGCGCCTTTGGGACCTACTGAGGAGTAGCCTCTCCAGAGTCCCTCAGTTGTGCCCCTGCCATCCGCCTATTTGCAGGAGGTTCGAGGAAACAAGAAATGAGAGATTGTAAAGGTCCCTCCAGCCATAGGAGTGAGGACCTCTTACCTTAACCGGAGGTCTTCTGGAATCTGAGACTGGGCCGCGTGAGCTTTCTGCTGAGTTCTTTTTTCGCTGTCCCAGTTTCCAGCATGATGGGTCTTCCCCTGCACTGGGTTTCTTCGACTTCCGCTTCTAGCATGGGAGGTTCGCTGAGTTGGGCTCCTGCTGTGGTTGGCCTCTTGCATGCAGAGGTTATTTCAGCCAGGTTATATCCGAGTCACAGCACCATAGATGTCACGCGAGTGTAGGTTCCTCGGTTCTTTGTCTCGTCACAACAAAGAGTTGGAGCGACGGACATTAAAGCCCTCGGCACGTCACAGCTCTTGGGTCTTGGACAAACCGTGCTACAGCTTTTAGGCAAATCAGTGTTACAGCTCTATTTTATTTAGAAGATAGCAGGAGAAAGAGAGAGAGAGAGAGAGAGAAAAGAGCACACGCACACGGGAGAGAGAGAGTCCATGAGAGAGTGCTTTGGCTCCTCCTTTTGTATGTTTTTTTCCTCCACCTGGGCCTGCCCTATGCAAATTGGGCTTAGCCAGGAGTGCTGTTTGTTCTGCCTGAAGTCTTCACTCTGGTCCTTGGACCTCCCTTTGACCTTCCTTGTCTTTTAGCCACCACCATTTTGGACTCCTTTTCCCTATTATACCTACCTAAGACATTCATACATGACCACGAGAAACTATGGCTTTAACTAGATGGACTTTGTCGGCAAAGTAATATCTCTGCTTTTGAATATGCTATCTAGATTGGTCATAACTTTCTTTCCAAGGAGTAAGCATCTTTTAATTTCATGACTGCAATCACCATCTACTGTGATTTTGAACCCAAATAAAGTCTGACCTGTTTCGACTGTTTCCCCATCTATTTCACATGAAGTGATGGGGCCAGACGCCATGATCTCAGTTTTCTGAATGTGGACCTTTAAGCCAACTTTTTTACTCTCCTCTTTGACTTTCCTCAAGAGGCTTTTTAGTGGTCAGGCAGCTTTTTTTTTTTTTTTTTTTGCTGTTGAAAGAAGAAAAAAAAAAAAAAATCAAGAGGCTTTTTAGTTCCTCTTCACTTTCTGCCATAAGGGTGGTGTCATCTACATATCTGAGGTTTTTGATATTTCTCCCGGCAATCTTGATTCCAGCTTGTGCTTCTTCCAGCCCAGCGTTTCTCATGATGTACTCTGCATATAAGTTAAATAAGCAGGGTGAGAACATACAGCGTTGACGTACTCCTTTTCCTATTTGGAACCAGTCTGTTGTTCCATGTCCAGTTCTAACTGTTGCTTCCTGACCTGCATAAAGGTTTCTCAAGAGGCAGGTCAGGTGCTCTGGTATTCCCATTGCTTTCAGGATTTTCCAGTTTATTGTGATCCACACAGTGAAAGGCTTTGGCATAGTCAATAATGCAGAAATATATATTTTTCTGGAACTTTCTTGCTTTTTCCATGATCCAGCAGATGTTGGCAATTTGATCTCTGGTTCATCTGCCTTTTCTAAAACCAGCTTGAACATCTGGAAGTTCACAGTTAACATATTGCTGAAGCCTGGCTTGGAGAATTTTGAGCATTACTTTACTAGTGTGTGAGATGAGTGCAATTGTGTAGTAGTTTGAGCATTCTTTGGCATTACCTTTCTTTGAGATTGGAATGAAAACTGACCTTTACCAGTCCTGTGGCCACTGCTGAGTTTTCCAAATTTGCTGGCGTATTGAGGACAGCACTTTCACAGCACCATCTTTCAGGATTTGAAATAGCTCAACTGGAATTCCATCACCTCCACTAGCTTTGTGTGCAGTGATGCTTTTAAGGCCCACTTGACTTCACATTCCAGGATGTCTGACTCTAGGTGAGGGATCACACCGTCGTGATTATCTTGGTCGTGAAGATCTTTTTTGTACAGTTCTTCTGTGTATTCTTGCCACCTCTTCTTAATGCAGAGTTCCAAAGAATAGCAAGAAGAGATAAGAAAGGCTTCCTCAGCGATCAGTGCAAAGAAATAGAGGAAAACAACAGAATGTAAAAGACTAGAGATCGCTTCAAGAAAATTAGAGATACCAAGGAAACAGTTCATGCAAAGATGGGCTCAATAAAGGACAGAAATGGTATGGACCTAACAGAAGCAGAAGGTATTAAGAAGAGGTGGCAAGAATACACTGAAGAATTATACAAAAAAGAGCTTCACGACCCAGATAATCACGACGGGGTGATGACTCACCTAGAGCCAGACATGCTGGAATGTGAAGTCAAGTGGGCCTTAGAAAGCATCACTACAAACAAAGCTAGTGGAGGTGATGGAATTCCAGTTCAGCTATTTCAAATCCTGGAAGATGATGATGTGAAAGTGCTGCACTCAAAAACAAAACAATTCCAGTATTAAATATTTTGTATGGATGCCTCTGGACCCTTCAGAGGTACTGCAGTGACCAACATAGTCTAAGAGTTATCTTTTCCTCTACTTTTGGGTCATCGCTAATTAGCTTGAGCTATTTTTCAAATAGTCTCTTAAGGCTTAAATATAGGAAAAAAGAGCTTGTTCTTTATATTTAGAATAAAATACCCAATGACAATTCCAAAATCACAAACATTCTGATTGGCAGATTCAAATGCTTCAGTATTTGAATGACCTGTAGCATATATATGTAAACAGATTTAGCAGCAGCAGCAAATATGTCTGAAAATGTATGTATGTTTAAACAAACATATATATATATATATATATATATACTAGCATAGAATTTGTTTCCAGTTGTGTCCAACTCTTTGCAACCCCATGGGCTGCAGCACAACAGGCCTCCCTGTCCATCACCATCTCTCAGAGTTTGCCCAAGTTCATGTTCATTGCATCTGTGATGCTGTACAGGCATCTCATCCTTTGATGCCCTATTCTCCTTCTACCCACAATCTTTCTCAGCATCAGGGACTTTTCCAACAAGTCATGTTTGCATTAGATGACCAAATCACTGGAGCTTCCGTTCTTCTAGTGAATACTCAGGGTTGATCTGCCATAAAATTGACTGGTTTGATCTCCTTGCTGTTCAAGGGACTTTCAAGTGTCTTCCAGCACCACCATTCAAAGGCATCAATTTGTTGGTGTTCTGCCTTCCTTAAGGTCCAGCTCTCACAACTGTACATGACCACTGGGAAGACCATAGCCTGGACTATACAGACTGTGTCAGCAGAGTAATGTCTGCTATTCAACACAGAATCTAGGTTTGTCGTTGCTTTCCTGCCAAGAAGCAATCATCTTATGATGTCATGGCTGCAGTCACCATCTGCAGTGATTTTGGAGCACAGGAAGAGGAAATCTATCACTACTTCCAACTTTTCCCCTTCTATTTGCTGTGCAGTAATGGGCCCAGATGTGATGATCTTAGTTTCTTAAATACTTAGTCTTAAGCTGGCTCGTCCACTCCTCTCTGTCACCTTCATCAAGAGGCTCTTGAATTCTGTCAAGAGAATGCACTAGACATAGCAAATACCCTTTTTGAACAACACAAGAGATGACTTTACACATTGATATCACCAAATGATCAATACCAAAATCAAACTGATTACATTCTTTGTAGCCGAAGATGGAGAAACTATACAGTGAGCACAAACAAGGGCTGGAGCTAACTGTGGCTCAGATGATCAGCTGTTCATAGAAAAATTCAGGCTTAAACTAAAGAAAACTGGGGAAAATACTAGGTCAGTCAGGCATGACTTAAATCAAATCCTGTATGAATTCGCAACAGAGGTAACAAATAGATTCAAGGGATTACATCTACTTAACTGTGTGCCTGAAGAACTATGGACAGAGGTCCATAATATTGTACAGGAAGCAGAAAACAAAACTATCTCAAGGAAAAAGAAAAGCAAGTGGGCAAAGTGGTGATCTGAGGCTTTACAAACAGCAGAAGAATGGAGAAGTGAAAAGCAAGCGAAAGAGGGAAAAGTAAATCCAATTAAATGCAGAGTTTCAAAGAATAGCTAGCAGAGACAAGGCCTTCTTCAATGAACAGTTATTAATAATAAAGCAAAACAACAAAAGGGGAAGACTAGAGATCTCTCCAGGAAAATTGGAAACATCAAGGGAACATTATATCCAAAGATGGGTACAATGCAGGATAAAAATGGCAGAGACCTAGTAGACACTGAAGAGATCAAGACGGAAAAATTACATGGAAAAACTGTACAAAAAAAATGGCAATGAACCAGATTCCTATGATGGTGTGGTTAGTGACCTAGAGCCAGACATTCTAGAGTTCAAAGTCAAGTGGGCCTTAAGAAGCAGTGCTGTTAATAAAGCTAGTGGATGTAATGAAATTCCAGAAGAACAATTCAAACTCCTAAAGGATGATGCCAGCAAGGTTTGCATTCCTTATATCAGCAGATCTGGAAGACCCAGCAGTGGCCACAGGACTGAAAAAGGTCAATCTTCATCATAATTGCCAAGAAGGATAGTACCAAAGAATGTGCTAGCCATCAGACAGATGCTCTCATCTCCCATGCTAGTAAGGACATGCTTAAAATCCTGCATGCTAAGCTTCAGCATTATGTGAACCAAGAACTTCCAGATGTCCAAGCTGGGTTTAGAAAAGGAAGAGGAACTAGAGATCAAACTGCCAGCATTCACTGAATTATAGAGAAAGTAAGGGAATTTCAGTAAAACATCTATCTCTTTTTCATCAACTACACTAAAGCCTTTGACTGTGTGGATCATAACAAACTGTGTAAAGCTTTTAGAGAGATGGGAATACCAGACCATCTTACCTGTCTCCTGAGAAACCTGAATGTGGTTCAAGAAACAGCAGTGAGAACCCTGTGTGTGAAACTGATTGGTTCAAGACTGAGAAAGGAGTACCACACAGCTGTCTGTGGTCACCCGGTCTGTTCAACTTTTATGCTGAGGACATCACAGAAATGCTGGGCGGGCTGAACACAAGCTGGAAACACAGTATTATATACACATAAATATTACCGTCTTCTTTCCCAGATACACATACTGTGTGTTTTATTATATTTAAATTTTCTATGGGTTAATCTTAAATTTTAAGAAATACATTAACACTCTAAGTCTTCTAGAACTGTTAAAGTTCTAGGACCCACAGCAGATTTTCCAACCTGGGGGTCTGGCAAAGGTACTGAGAACCCCAGGGAATTTGACTTTGGAGGCCAGTGGAATTTGATTACAGAACTTCCACTGGACTGGGGAAGCAGTCTCCTGCAGGGCACAAAGAAAATCTTTTGCATGCCAGGAGCCAGGAGAAAGGAACAGCGTCCCCACAAGAGACTGTGCCAGACTTGCCTGTGAGTGACCAATAATCTCTGGTGGAGGCATGGGTCCACAGTGGCCTGCTGCAGGGTCAGGGGCACTGAATACAACAGTGCATGCACAACTCCTTTTGAAGGAAGTCGCCATTATCTTCATTACCCTTGCCATAGTTTGGCCTCAGGCCAAACAACGCGGAAAGAACAAAGAAACCCAAATAAAGAGAAAATTAGATTAAAGACTGATTAAACATGGCCCCGCACATAAGAAAAAGACCCAGTTTCCCCCAAAATCAATCTCTCCTATCAGGAAGCTTCCATAAACCTCTTATCTTTATCCCTCAGAGGGCAGACAGAATGAAAACACAGTCGCAGAAAACTAACCAAATTTATCACATAGACCATAGCTTTGTCTAACTCAATGAAACTATGAGCCATGTAGAGCCACCCAAGATGGATGGGTCATAGTGGAGAGTTCAACAAAAGGTGGTTCGCTGGAGAAAGGAATGGCAAACCAGTATTCTTGCCTTGAGAACCCCGTGAACAATATGGAAAGGCAAAAAGACATGGCACTGAAAGATGAACTTCCAAGGATAGTAGGTACACAATATGCTACTGGAGATGAGTGGAGCAATAACTCCAGAAAGAATGAAGAGAAACAGCCAAAGAGAAAAAAACACCCAGCTGTAGAGGTGACTGGTGATGGAAGTAAAGTCAGATACTGCAAAGAACAACATTGCAAAGGAACCTGGAATATTTGGCCCATGATTCAGGGTAAATTGGAAGTGGTCAAACAGGAGATGGAAAGGGTGAACATTGACATTTTAGGAATCAGTGAACTAAAATGGACTGGAATGGGCGAATCTAATTGCGATGACCATTATATCTACTATTGTAGGCAAGAATCCCTCAGAAGAAATGGAGTAGCCTGCATAGTCAACAGAAGTTCAAAATGCAGTACTGGGGTGCAATCTCAAAAATGACAGAATGATCTCTGTTCCTTTCAAAGGCAAGCCACTCAATATCACAGTAAGCCAAGTCTATGCCCCAACCAGTAATGCTGAAGAAGCTGAAAATTGAACAGTTCTATGAAGATCTACAAGACCTTCTAGAACTAACACCCCAAAAAAGCAGTCCTTTTCATCATCGGAGATTAGAATGCAAAAGTAGGAAGTCAAGAGATACCTAGAGTAACAGGCAAACATAGCCATGGAGTACAAAATGAAGCAGGGCAAAGGTAACAGAGTTTTGCAAAAAGAATGCACTGGTCATAGAAAACACCCTCTTCTAACAACACAAGAGATGACTGTACACATGGACATCACCAGATGGTCAATACCAAAATCAGATTGATTTTAGTCTTTGCAGCCAAAGATGGAGAAGCTCTATACCGTCAGCAAAAACAAGAAAAGGAGCTAAATGTGGCTCAGCCCATGACCTCTTTTTCACAAAATTCAGACGTAAATTGAAGAGGGGAGTGAAAACCACTAGGCCATTCAGTTATGACCTAAATCAAATCCCTCACAAGTATACAGTGGAAGTGAAAATAGATTCAAGGGACCAGATCTGAGAGTGCCTGAAGAATAGAGGATAGAGGTTTGGGACATTGTACAGGAGGCGGTGATCAATGCATCCCCATGAAAAAGAAATGCAAAAAGGCAAAATGATTGCAAAAAGGCAAAAAAGGTCATTTTTGCAAAATGCAGAAAGGCCTCTGAAGAGGCCTTAGAAATAGCTGAGAAAAGAAGAGAAACAAAAGGCAAAGGAGAAAAGGAAAGCAATGCCCATCTGAATGCAATGTTCCAAGGAATAGAAAGGAGAGATAAAGCATTCGTCAGTGAGCAATCCAAAGAAATAGAGGAGATAATAGAATGGGAGAGAACTCTTCAAGAACATTAGAAATACCAAGGGATCATTTCAGGCAAAGATGGACAAAATAAAGGACAGAAATGGTATGGACCTAACAGAAGCAGAAGATAATAAGAAAAGGTGGCAAGAATACACAGAAGAACTATACAAAAAAATCTTCATGACCCAGATAACTACAATGGTGTGAGCACTCACCTAGAGCCAGACATCTTGGAGTTGTGAAGTCAAGTGAGCCTTAGGAAGCATCACTAGGAACAAAGCTAGTGGAGATAATGGGATTCCAGCTGAGTTATTTCAAATGCTAAAAGATGATGCTGTGAAAGTGCTGCACTCAACATGCCAGCAAAATTGGAAACTCAGCAGTGGCCAAAGGACTGGAAAAGGTCAGTTTTCATTCCAATTCCCAAAGGAAGGCAATGCCAAAAATGTTCAAACTACTACACAATTGCACTCATTTCACATGCTAGTGAAGTAACACTCAAAATTCTCCAAGCAGGCTTCAACAGAACATGAACTGTGAACTTCCAGATGCTCAAGCTGGATTTAGAAAAGGCAGAGGAACTAGAGAGCAAATTGCCAACATCTGCTGGATCATAGAAAAAGCAAGAGAGTTCCAGAAAAACATTTATGTCTGCTTTATTGACTATGCCAAACCCTTTGACTTTGTGGATCACAAAAAACTGTGGAAAATTCTTAAAAGACATGGGATGACCACCTTACCTGCCTCCAGAGAAATTTGTATGCAGGAACAACAATATTTAGAACCGGACATGGAACAACAGACTGATTCCATACTGGGAAAGGAGTACATCAAGGCTGCCTACTGTCCCTCTGCTTATGTAACTAAAGGAAAACAGTCTTGAATATTAATTGGAAGGACTGATGCTGAAGCTAAAACTCCAATACTTTGGCCACCTGATGCAAAGAACTGACTCATTTGAAAAGACCCTGATGCTGGGAAAGATTGAAGGCAGGAGGAGAAGGGGACGACAGAGGATGAGATGGCTGGATGGCATCACCGACTCAATGGACCTGAGTTTGAGTAAACTCTAGGAGTTGGTGATGGACAGGGAGGCCTGGCATGCTGCAGACCATGGGGTCACAGTCTGATATGACTCAGCGAGTGAACTGAACTGATGCAGAGGACATCATGCAAAATGCCGAGCTTGATGAAGCAAAAGCTGGAATCAAGATTGCCAGGAGAAATATCAATAAGCTCAAATATGCAGATGACATCACCTTTATGGCAGAAAGTGAAAAGGAACTAAAGAGCCTCTTGATGAAAGTGAAAGAAGAGAGTGAAAAAGCTGGCTTAAAATGTAACATTCAAAAAACGAAGATCATCATATCTGGTCCCATCACTTCATGGCAAATAGTTGGGGAAGGAATGGAAACAGTGACAGACTATTTTCTTGGGCTCCAAAATCACTGCAGATGGTGACTGCAGCCATGAAATTAAAAGACACTTGCTCCTTGGAAGAAAAACTATGTTTCAACCTAGACAGCATATTCAAAAGCAGAGACATTACTTTGCCAACAAACATCAGTCTAGTCAATGCTATTGTTTTTCCAGTAGGCATGCATGGATGTGAGAATTGGGACCGTAAAGATAGCTGAGTGCCAAAGAACTGATGCTTTTGAACTGTGGTGTTTGAGAACACTCCTGAGAGTCCCTTGGACTGCAAGACCAGTCAATCCTAAAGGAAATGAATCTTGAATATTTATTGGAAGGACTGATGCTGAAGCTTCAGCTCCAAACTTTGGGCACCTGATGTGAAGAACTGACTCACTGATAAAAAAAAAAAATACCCTGATTCTGTGTCAGATTGAAGACAGAAAGGGTGGACAGAGGATGAGGTGGTTGGATGGCATCACCAAGGCGATGGACATGGGTTTGAGCAATCTCTGAGAGTTGGTGATGGATAGGAAATCCTTGTACATTGCAGTCCATGGGTTCTCAAAGAGTTGGACACCACTGAGCAACTGAACTCTAGGTTTTGTCCCATACAGCTTAGACTTTTTACATTTATTCATAATCACTCCGTGGTGTCCAACTCTTTGCAACCCCATAGACTTTAGCCCATCAGGCTCCTCCATCCATGGACTTTTCCAGGGAAGAATACTGGAGTGGGTAGCCATTCCTTTTTCCAGGGGATCTATCCAACCCAGGGATGGAACATGGGTCTCCCACATTGCAGGCAGATTCTTTACAGTCTGAGCCACTAGGGAAGCCCAATCTAAGATTAAGAAGTTGAATGGCTACACTTTTTCATCCCATTTTCCATCTTCTTTGGGTTACAATGTGACATAATTTCCCTTATGATGAGTTTTTTTTTTCACTCCAATCTCTTATCTAGGCCTTAATTAACTGAAGATTTTATAGAGGAAAAATTACTATTTGTACTTTGCAAGCTTAGTCCTTTAAAGCCATCACATTTTGTTTCTTCAAAATCCTTGGCCATGAACAACCAGTATATTTGAAGCCAGGGGTTGAATGAAACATAATTTGAATGGGGAAGTGTATAAGTAGAACACATTAATTCATTATTTCTTATATGAAAATTATTTATCTACTTACACCAATATTAATCCTCCCTTAGACTGTGAAACTGCTTTGTGATAGGAATGGGAAGGAAGGGAGATGGCATAAATTGAAGCGAGGTTGAATTGTTTCCAGGTCTTGTTTAAGTGCAGACTTAAGAGCAACATATTGATACTTTCAGCCAAAATTTCCACTCGCCATCACATTTGTGGTAAAGAGACAAATAGCTTTAGAATTATTGAATTAGAAAATGTGTTTTTCATGATCATAACCGGAGAAGGCAATGGCACCCCACTCCAGTACCCTTGCCTGGAAAATCCCTTGGACAGAGGAGCCTGGTGGGCTGCAGTCCATGGGGTCGCTAAGGGTTGGACATGACTGAGTGACTTCACTTTCACTTTTCACGTTCCTGCATTGGAGAAGGAAATGGCAACCCACTCCAGTGTTCTTGCCTGGAGAATCCCAGGGAAGGGGGAGCCTGGTGGGCTGCCGTCTGTGGGGTCATACAGAGTCGACTTAGCAGCAGTAGCAGCAGCAGCAACTAATGTATAATGAAATACAGATCCTGGTTAAGGAGCTAAACTATTTTAATGGATTTTAGTGACAATGTCTACAAGTTTAAACTAAGAAATGTGGAAGATTTTTTTCAACAAACATATCTGTACTTCAATAACATCATTTCCAATTCTGACCCTTGTTTGTTATGTTTATTTTCATTAGTAAATTGTTCTTTATAATCTTTATCAAGATTATACTTTCTTAAATCATCAAATTTTATATTAATATGTTCTGAAAATAAAATGTTGAATAATGAATCGAATGTCTAATATCACCATAGGTTTTCAGTATGTGTTAAATTTATATATACTTTATGAAAATTTTAATATGAGTAGACTATAATGAATCACGCTAAAATCAACACTGCATTATATAATTTTAAATTATACCCTATCATATTTATTTACCTTTATTCTTTTGTGATATAAGCTCCCCAGCTGATTTTTAACTAAACATTAAGGAACATATTTGAAGTTTTGCAATATAATCATGCATACAATTTTAGTACACATTTCAACCATTTATAAATGTTTATAAAAATGCACATTTCCACTTCTGATGTTACACCCTTTTAACTGCTTGAGAGCAAAGAGTATGTCTTTTTTAAATTCGCCAACTGAAAGTGTATCCCCTGGTGGGTGGCCAATGATGTTATGGATGAATGAACATTTCTCAAACCTTATTAATAAGAAAATGGGGAGCTGGAACTCCCACTCCCACCACGGTAAGGAGGGGTCCCTCCCACCATGGTCTGTCAACAGAGACTGCTTGGAGAGCCCAGACACTACCTCCACCTAGCAGGAACAGAGCAGGGATCTCAATAGAGAGCCGGAGATGGAAATCATTGCGAAGAGCTGGGAGCCCTGCTCTCACCAGCAGGACAAAAGAAGGTCACAAGGAGCACTGAAGCAAATCAAAATTCAGACCAGAGGAAAGGATGGGAAACTATGTTCAGCTGAGGCGAACAGGCGTTTTCTCAGAATGACATCCCAGCCAGGAACTTTAAAAATATTGATGTATGGCAAAATCAATACAATGTTGTAAGGTAATTAGCCTCTAATTAAAATAAATTTAATTAGAAAAATAAAAATAACATTGACAGATCTGCCTACAGAAAGAAAAAAATCTAAATTTATACAGAGAAAGCCATAATTAACAAAGTTAAACGCTGAGAGACTCGTCGTCGGACATTAAGGTCCAAATAGTTAACTCACATGAGGAATCATAGGATCTTTCAGATCCTCAAATCCAAAAAACCATCTATTTTTCAGTTCTTGACTCCTCAACCTGAGAGAAAATTAGTCACCAAAGTGCCCCGGTCCCCACCCCGCCGCCCCCCGGGGCGCAGGCTCGCTCTCCCCCAAACTCAGCCGCGGCCGGAGCCCCGGACGAACACCGCAGCCCCCCGACCCCGCGGGCCCCCGAGCTCCCGGACGCGCCTCGCGGCACCCAGTCCCCGAAAGCCGCACCCGGGGCCCCAAGGAGCCGTGCCACCCGCACCCGGGCCGGCCGCCGCGCTCCGCCCTCAGGCTGCGGGCTGCCTCCGCCGCCCACGGCGCCCCCGGCCCACACCCGGCGCTCCCCGCCCCGGGCCTCGGGCTCCAGCCCCGGGCCGCCGCCGGGACCGCGCGCCCGCGCCGAGGTCTGGCTCCGGAGCGGGAGCAGCCTCGGAAGGGTGAGGAAAGGGGCGCACAAATAATTTATTTGTTCACTTTCGCTTTTCACTTTCATGCATTGGAGAAGGAAATGGCAACCCACTCCAGTGTTCTTGCCTGGAGAATCCCAGGGACGGGTGAGCCTGGTGGGCTGCCGTCTATGGGGTCGCACAGAGTCAGACATGACTGAGTGACTTAGCAGCAGTCAAATATTGATTAAGTCACTGTTTAAGTTTCTACATACTAATACCACTCCAAATACCTTACTATATTTGAAAAGATATTCTATTTGTCTTCTGAAATTTTCATGAAGCTCAGTACTTCCCAAACTATCTAGAATCCATCATCACTTCCTGCACAATTTAATGTGGAAAAATAATTTTGTAAAATGCAACAGGTATAAAGCACTAGAAAAATATAAACAATGAAGACATATAAAATGCAAAATCTATTTTTATTAGAAACAAGAAAGAAAATCACATTACAATAAATATATTCAAGATAAATATGATAGGAACAAAGTACAAACATTTTATACATTGCTATGGAAACTATGCAAGGATAATTGCTTTTACAGTTGATTGTTTGCCTCCTGCAGTATTAAATGAAGAAAACAGTGATCCTCATCTTAACTACCTATGTGCAAACATTAAACAAGCCCATTTGTCACATTAAAACTCAAAATATTGATATACACAGTGTTTGTTCAATGTGTGCTTGTATTTTGACAACTGTAACTCAAAAATGTATAAAAATGTGCTTGTTGAGTTATGTGTTAGTTGAAAGACATTCAGAAAACTAAGATCATGACATTCGGTCCCATCACTTCATGACAAATAGATGGGGAAACAGTGGAAACAGTGGCAGATTTTTTTTCGGTGGGGGGTGCTCCAAAATCACTGCAAATGGTGACTGCAGCCATGAAATTAAAAGACGCTTACTACTTGGAAGGAAAGTTATGACCAACCTAGCCAGCATATTAAAAAGCAGAGACATTACTTTGCCAACAAAGGTCCATCTAGTCAAAGCTATGGTTTTTCCAGAGTTGTACTATAAAGAAAGCTGAGCGCCAAAGAATTTATGCTTTTGAACTGTGGTGTTGGAGAAGACTCTTGAGAGTCCCTTGAACTGCAAAGTGATCCAACCAGTCCATCCTAAATGAAATCAGTCCTGAATATTCATTGCAAGGATTGATGATGAAGCTGAGACTTCAATACTTTGACCACCTGATGCGAAGAACTGACTCTTTTGAAAAGACCCTGATGCTGGGAAAGACTGAAGGTGGGAGGAGAAGGGGCCAACAGAGGATGAGATGGTTGGATGGCATCACCGACTCAATGGACATGAGTTTGAGTAAACTCAGAGAGTTGGTGATGGACGGGGAGCCTGGCATGCTGAAGTCCATGGGGTTGCAAAGAATCGGAGACAACTGAGCGACTGAAGTGAACTGAACTTACACGTGGATTATTTTTTCAGTAGTAAATACTCCAGGGCTATCAGGTCTGTGGTCAGTTACATCCACACATGGGGAACCTGAATCGCGGGGAATCACCTGCCTATTAGGAGATCCAGATTTTGAATTTCATGTGGATTTTTGACTAGAGGGAGGGTGGGCGCCCTGAAGACATGCATTATTCAAGGATCAAGGGTATGTCTAAATGAAATTAAAGTCGAATCTCAAAGATGTATCTGCACTTCATTATTCCAGCTTAGAAAGAGGGAAATCCTGTCATTTGGAACAAGATGGAGAAACCCAGAACTCACTATGCTAAGTGAAATAAGCCCCAGAGGATAAAGACGATGCCAGCTCACTTACACACGGGATCTAAAAGAGACTCACTGAAGCCGAGAGTATAATGTGTTTGCTGGCAGGAAATGGGGAGCTGCTCCTTGCAGGTACAGAGATTCACTTACACAGGATCAATGAGTTCTGGGGATCTACCTTAAGGGCATGCTGCCCAATGTTCATACTAAATTGTAAATATGACATTTTCTAAAAGGATCTTAAATCTTTTCCACATACATACACACAAGCACACATTTTAAAAAGTAACTATGTAGAGATGATAAACACGTGGCTTGATTATGATCTTTTTACAATGTGTACATCTATCAAATCATCAAGCTCTATATCTTAAGCATACACAGTTTTATACTTATATAAAAAAAGGCACTAACGCCTCTAATGACTTTCCTTTCTATCCTCCTTACACTTGTCACTTTTACAGTATTCACTTTTCTCAGGAAAAACAAAAATGTTTTTGTCCGTGTGCATTTTTGGTAAGACCACTTTTTTCAAACATTGTCTCTTCAACTTGAATTTAATGGGCACCTAATTTATGAATCAGGCATTCAGGCACTCATAGGTTCTGGATATGTCAAAAAGAATGAGAGATGATTTCCACCCTGCACAAACCCACTAGCTTCTGATCCTTCACCAAGGCTTTGAAAATTTTTGAGTCAATAGAAAAATTAAATTTTCATCAACTGGTTTTAAAATTACTTTAAAAAGAAGATAAATATTTATAGACTGGTAAACCAGTCAACATAATGCAACCTAAGGATATGGTTAATGCTAATAGTAATAACATTAAAATTATAAAGTTAAAATTATCTTCCATTTTCCTTAAGTTTGAGCCTCTGACTTTTGTCTTCTAATTTAAAATCTGGTAACCTTTTATCTGCATGTCTATTCTATCTTTGCTATTAAAATCTTTAAGCTCTAGAGATCTTCTGTACAACACTGTACCTATTGTCAATAGTAATGTATGATAGACTTAAAGATTTGTTAAGAAGGCAGATCTAATACTAAGAGTTACTACCACAAGGAAATAACATTAAAAAACTCAAATTAATAACCTTAACCTCAGGTCTAAAAATTACAAGTTGCTTTTGATGTTATCTGGAAAAAAATAATTTTAACTGTGTAATGAGGTAGAGACCAGTAGTTGTACACGTTGATTTTCCTATTCTTAGTAATAGATTCCGATCTTATGGGAGGCAATAAAATGCCCAATAAAGCATTACATTTTCCAGTCTCTCATTTCACCCTATGGGTTTATTCTGACCAATGAAATAAAACACAGATAGCTTATGCTCCTTAAAAGCAGATATCTTTCCTATTCCTTATTTCTGCCACCTGGGATTTGAAATTGATGGCTGGAGCTCCAGCAGGCATTCTGGTATCACTAGAAATATAAGACACACACTAAAGAGAGTGAGATAAAACATAGGCACTCATGAGTCTCTGATGTGTATGGAACACTGCATTACCTAACACTGAAAACAAAGTAAGTTTCTTGAAGTCTTTCTTACTATACTTCTTTTTTTAATCTAAAATCATGTACATCTAGTATCTAATGATAAATAAACATGTTTATTCCTCTTTTATCAAAGGATTATTTAATTAGTAAAAATTCTGTGTCTAGCACTAAATTTAAAAAATATATGATATAATTAATAAATGAAGATAGTGTAAACTCATTCCATAAGATACAAATTCCATTTTTTAATATTAGAAAAATAATACATTATTTGCAAGTGTGCTATTAGGTCAAGAAATATGTATTAATCATACAAAAAGCTGATTACAACATGGCATTTGTTCAATAACTAGGATATATTATAAAAATAAAAAGTGTGATTTAAATGTACCGCATAATTAACGATTTTATAAAGGGAAATTCTGACCTGTAACTATTCAGGATTAATGTATGATACTGTCTTTTCCAGTATTTTATACAAGCTTAAGGACATCCCTAAGTGGCTTAGTGGCATCCAGTCCCATCACTTCATGGAAAATAGCTCCAAAATCACTGCAGATGGTGACTGCAGCCATGAAATTAAAAGACGCTTACTCAGCTGTGAAGCCGTCTGGACCGGGGCTTTTGTTTGCTGGAAGATTTTTTATTACAGTTTCAATTTCCATGCTTGTGATGGGTCTGTTAAGATTTTCTATTTCTTCCTGGTCCAGTTTTGGAAAGTTGTACTTTTCTAAGAATTTGTCCATTTCTTCCACGTTGTCCATTTTATTGGCATATAATTGTTGATAGTAGTCTCTTATGATCCTTTGTATTTCTGTGTTGTCTGTTGTGATCTCTCCATTTTTGTTTCTAATTTTGTTGATTTGATTTTTCTCCCTTTGTTTCTTGATGAGTCTGGCTAATGGTTTGTCAATTTTATTTATCCTTTCAAAGAACCAGCTTTTGGTTTTGTTGATTTTTGCTATGGTCTCTTTTGTTTCTTTTGCATTTATTTCTGCTCTAATTTTTAAGATTTCTTTCCTTCTACTAACCCTGGGGTTCTTCATTTCTTCCTTTTCTAGTTGCTTTAGGTGTAGAGTTAGGTTATTTATTTGACTTTTTTCTTGTTTCTTGAGGTGTGCCTGTATTGCTATGAACTTTCCCCTTAGGACTGCTTTTACCGTGTCCCACAGGTTTTGGGTTGTTATGTTTTCATTTTCATTCGTTTCTATGCAAATTTTGATTTCTTTTTTGATTTCTTCTGTGATTTGTTGGTTATTCAGCAGTGTGTTGTTCAGCCTCTATATGTTGGAATTTTTAATAGTTTTTCTCCTGTAATTGAGATCTAATCTTACTGCATTGTGGTCAGAAAAAATGCTTGGAATGATTTCTATTTTTTTGAATTTACCAAGGCTAGCTTTATGGCTCAGGATGTGATCTATCCTGGAGAAGGTTCCATGTGCGCTTGAGAAAAAGGTGAAATTCATTGTTTTGGGATGAAATGTCCTATAGATATCAATTAGGTCTAACTGGTCTATTGTATCGTTTAAAGTTTGTGTTTCCTTGTTAATTTTCTGTTTAGTTGATCTATCCATAGGTGTAAGTGGGGTATTAAAGTCTCCCACTATTATTGTGTTATTGTTAATTTCTCCTTTCATACTTGTTAGCATTTGTCTTACATACTGTGGTGCTCCCGTGTTGGGTGCATATATATTTATAATTGTTATATCTTCTTCTTGGATTGATCCTTTGATCATTATGTAGTGACCTTCTTTGTCTCTTTTCACGGCCTTTGTTTTAAAGTCTATTTTATCTGATATGAGTATTGCTACTCCTGCTTTCTTTTGGTCCCTATTTGCATGGAAAATTTTTTTCCAGCCCTTCACTTGTTTGATGCACGATGCTGGATGCTTGGGGCTGGTGCACTGGGACGGCCCAGAGGGATGGTATGGGGAGGGAGGAGGGAGGGGGGTTCAGGATGGGGAGCACATGTATACCTGTGGCGGATTCGTTTTGATGTTTGGCAGGACTAATACAATTATGTAAAATTTAAAAATAAAATAAAATTAGAAAAAAAAAAAAAAAAAAGACGCTTACTCCTTGGAAGGAAACTTATGACCAGCCTAGATAGCATGTTCAAAAGCAGAGACATTACTTTGCCAATAAAGGTCTGTCTAGTTAAGGCTATGGTTTTTCCTGTGGTCATGTATGGATGTGAGAGTTGGACTGTGAAGAAGGCTGAGCACCGAAGAATTGATGCTTTTGAACTGTGGTATTGGAGAAGACTCTTGAGAGTCCCTTGGACTGCAAGGAGATCCAACCAGTCCATTCTGAAGGAGATCGGCCCTGGGATTTCTTTGGAAGGACTGATGCTAAAGCTGAAACTCCAGTACTTTGGCCACCTCATGCGAAGAGTTGACTCATTGGAAAAGACTCTGATGCTGGGAGGGATTGGGGGCAAGAGGAGAAGGGGACGACAGAGGATGAGATGGCTGGATGACATCACTGACTCGATGGACGTGAGTCTCAGTGAACTCCGGGAGTTGGTGATGGACAGGGAGGCCTGGCGTGCTGCGATTCATGGGGTCGCAAGAGTCGGACACGACTGAGTGACTGATCAGATCTGAAGTGGCTTAGTGGTAAAGAATCCACCTGCCAACACAGGAGACCTAAGAGATGTGTGTTTGGTCCCTGGGTCAGGAAGATCCTGTGGAGAAGGAAATGGCAACCCACTCCAGTATTCTTGCCTGGGAAATCCCATGGGCAGAGGAGCCTGAAGGGCTACAGTCCATGGGGTTGTGAAATATTCAGCCACTACTTAGCAACTGAACAGCAACAATGTTTTCTTAAAGTGATTATAACCACTGCCAAGGTTGGTCATCTACATAAACATAACACCAACATCACAATCAAGATACGACCATACCATCACCCTCCAAAGTTTCCTGTGCTCCTTGGTAGTCCTCATTCTTACCTTTCCCTTCCTGCCCAGGACATCAATGATCTGCTTTCATCACTGTCAGTTAGTTTGCATTTTCCAGAAGTTTGTATGAATAAAACCATATAGGATACATTCATTTTTGTATTTTTATATTTATTTATTTATTTATTTTTTGCTCTGTGCTATACTATTTCTCCTCTCCTCCCTCCTTTAGAACTAACATTTTTTGTTTTTTTGTTTTTTACAATTCCACTTTATCTTCATCTTCCTTTTTTTTTTTTTTTTTGCTTATTAGCTGTCAGTTTGGGTTTTGCTATTTTAGTGGTTGCTTTGTTTTAATAATATGTATATTCAACATATAACTGTTTGCCTTCAAGTAATATTACTCTTCACATATAGTAAAAGGAACTTCCCATAATGTACCTCCCTGTCTCTTTTCCTGGTCATTTTGCCATTCCTTTCACACATTCAGTTCTACTTTGGTTAGAAACCTCACATTTTGTTGTTACCATTAATATTTGTTAAAGGGTTTTTAATGAAGAAACAGTATTATGTACTTACCCACAGGATTAATATTAACTTTACATCTGAACCAATTCATTTAAGATTTCAGGAAGTGCAGGTCTGCTGGTTACAAATTCCTTAAGCTTTTGTACATGTAAAACAGTTTTTATTTCATCAGACCTTGTGAATTTCATTGTATTGTAGACTGTATCTGTCTGGGTCCCATAAATGACAATGGAAGGATTTTTTTTTTTTTTAAACTGGAATGTAGTTGGTTTTCTTGTAAATGTGATATGTTCACCTTTCAGTTCTTGCTTTTACATTGGTTTTGCAGAATCATGTGCTTCCCTGGTGACTCCATGGTGAAGCATCTACTTGCAATGCAGGAGAGCTGGGTTCTATTCCTGGGGAAGGAAGATCACCTGGGGAAGGAAGTGGCAATCTACTGCAGTATTCTTGCTTGGGAAATTCCATGGACAGAGGAGCCTGGCAGGCTACAATCCATGGGATTGCAAAGAGCTGGACATGACAGCAAGTAACACACATGCAGAACCATAGGCAGGATTTAGTTTAAAGCTAAAAGGATGCCCTAGTGCTGAAACCAGACTCTTCTGAGTACCCTGTTTTGTTGTTTAGTCACTATGTCTTACTTACGCTAAGTAGTATAATTGTTAGTCATGTCAGATTCTTTGCGCTCCCATGGATTGTAGCCTGCCAGGCTATGGAGTTCTCCAGGCAAGAATACTGGAATGGGTAGCCATTTCCTTCTTCAGGGTTTACCCAAAGACAAATGAATTACAAGGTTCCCAGCGTGGCTCTTGGGGATAGACACTGTTCCCAACCTTATGTGAACTCCAAGTACCATTTCCTCTCACCCTTGAGGTGGTTCTTTCCTCAGTCTAAATCAATACCTTGCTTGGGGCTGGAGGTGACCCCATGCAGATCTCTGGCACCCTCTCGCTATGCAGCAGTTGTCTTCTTTTTTATAATAAAAGAGGAAGAGAACCTTTAAAGTGGGAGAATGTATTTAGAATTCACTAAACTGACAAAGGCTTTTGTTGTTATTTAGTCACTAAGTCATATCTAACTCTTTTTCAATCCCATGGACTGTAGCCCGCCAGGCTCATCTGCCTATGGGGTGTCCCAGGCAAGAATACTGGATTGGGTTCCATTCCCTTGTCTGGGGGATCTTCCAAACACAGGGATCAAACCCATGTCTCCGGCACTGAAGGTAGATTCTTTACCACTGAGCCACCAGAGAAACCCTGACAAAGGCTTAGTACCAGCATACAGGAGCAAAGTTTTTAAACTTTAAAATTAGAAAAATGTGGGGGAAAACTTGATCCAGGATTTAAAGAAGAAAATTTGAAAAGATCATGACTTTCTGAAAAAGTGATTAGCATCACTAGTGATAAGGAAAGTACAGGCTGAAAATACAGAGAGCTATCATTTTACACTTAGCAAATTGGTGAAACAAATCAAGTCAGGCAACACTAAGAGATGACAGAGAAATAGAGCACTAATGTTACACTCATTCGTTTTCTGTTGGGTGTGGATGGAGGTCCAAGTGATTAGAAAGATAACTTGGCCCAATCCAATTTTATAAAACTGAAAACATCACCCTACAATGCAGATATTAAGTTATTAGTTATTTGCCAAGTTGTTTTTACACATGTAACAACAGGGCTTCCCAGGTGGTGCTCGTGGTAAAGAACCCACCTGCCAAAGCAAGAGATATGAGACATGGGTTCAATACCTGGGTCGGGAAGATACCCTGGAGGAGGGCACAGCAACCCACACCAGTGTTCTTGCTTGGAGAATCTCATGGACAGAGGAGCCTGGCAGGCAACAGTCCACAGGGTTTCAAAGAGTTAGATACAACTGAAGTGACTTAGCATACACATATAACACTAGGAGATATGTCAAAAACAGAAAAAGCGTATAAAATCTCTCCGTTCATTTGGAAAAGCTTAAATTAATGGTAAATGAATTTTCAATGCAAAATTCAAGATAGTGGTTACCCCTGAAAGGATCGGCAAATAGGAATGGTCACCAGAGTCAAGCAAGTGACCTGAAGGTAAGCATCATATTCAGTTCTTAGACTGAGTGCTGAGTCTTTGAAGAGATAATCTGGATGAACAGAAGTTATAATCCCTGCTCTAAAGATCAGAAAATATGTAAGTGACCCAAAGAAAAAAATTGTTTTCAATCACATATGGTTGCAATGTTATAGATAATAATGATGAATTCGCAATCTTGCCATTAAATCAATGTCATTATATAAAAAATGAGGTTATATAAATCTTTAAAGTGGTAAACTGTAAAGATGCTCCTTTGAACATTACAGCAGTAATTTCAAGTCTTTAGAAAACAAGTTTGAAGAGATAGGAAAATGCTAATGTAATTCATAGGAAAATCCTATGAATTATATATATATGAAAGTATTCATACTTTCTATTGACAAAAACATTCCTCATGGAAGTATTTATACTTTCTATTGACAAAAAGTTTCCTCATGGTCTTTTTTAATGTATGCTTTACATATTTACCTACCCCTCTAATGCCAGGCTACAACTAATCTGTTGTCACCATGAATTATTTTACATTTTTCTATAATTATGTATATGTTCAACTACCCATATGTATATCCTTTTTGTCTATCTTCTTTCTTTAGGCATATGTGAGATTTGTTCATGTTGCATAAGTTAATAATTCATTCCTTTCTACTCTTCTATTACTTTGTATGAAAATAGTAAAGTTTATTTACCCCTTTGCTTATGGAGGAGGAAACGACAACCCACTCCAGTATTCTTGCCTGCCAGGGATCCAAAAAGTCAGCCATGAGTGAGAACACACATGGATGCACTATTGTTTATTAAATTTTTCTTACAATATTTAGTTTAATTACTTGTTCATTAATTTTTTCTTATGATATTTAGTTTATCTTTAGTTACATACAATTTATTTTCAACTTCAACTTTGTAATTTTCATCTCTAGAAGTCTGAAACTCTGATTTGCAATCCTTTTGATCTTCTTTGTATCTACTTTTTGGACAGAGGCAATAACAATATAATAATTCTTTTAATGTCAGTGCTTACTATTTCTAATAAATACTTGCTTGGTAATTTTTCACTGGTTCTCTGACACTGTAAATTTTACATAGTGGATAGTATATATACTGACTTCTACAAATATTCTCATACTTAATTTTGAGACTTATTAAAATTCCTTCAAAACTTTCGATCCTCTGGATCTAGTTTATAAGAAATTCCTTTTGATCCTCTGGATCTAGTTAATAGGACTTGTTATTTGGAACTTTTGAAGTGTTTTGCTTTAGACTAATTATTTCCTACTACTGTGGCAAAACCCTCCATGTACAATACCCTGTAAACTTTGAGATTTTCCAGTCGGGGGGATGGGAACATGCACATGACTGTCCTTGTGTGGAGGCTCTGCCCTGTCACACCCAATCCTTCAGGTGGTTTTCCCTGACCTCAGGCACATATACTGGTCAGTATTCAGCCAAATGCTTAAGGGGGTCTTTACTCATCTTCTGGAATTCTCTCTCAGTGTCCAGTAATGCATTGTTTTATGCAAAATTGGATTTAAAACATTAATTTACAATAAAAATGCTTATGTGCTTACATTACCAGTGATACATTTCTCACAGTAGTAAAAATTACACAGTGTATGTTATGTTCAAAGGGCAATTTTCATACAATAGTCAAGTCATTTCAAATCATTTTGGCTCCAAACGTGTTAAATACTGCTTCAAAAGGAGTAAATTTTCTATGTAAGACATGTAATAATTTTCATATACACATGTCCACACAAATATAAATTTATCTTTTTCCTAGGGTAAACATCCATCATGGGCTCAGTTGTGTCTCACCCTTTATCACCCCATGGACTGTAGCCTGCCAGGCTCCTCTGTCCATGGGACTTTCCAGGCAAGAATACTGGAGTGAGCTGCCATTTCCTTCTCTAGGGGATCTTCCCAACCCAGGGACTGAACCTGTGTCTCTTATGAGTCTAGTATTGGCAGGCAGGTTCTTTACCATTTTTAGGGTATACTTTTATATAAGTTTAATTAAACAGTAATTGTTCTTTACTAATTTCCCCTTTTCAATACAAAAATGTTATATTTTCTTATATATATTTATTATATATTTTAAAACATGTATTTATATATTCTTATGACATATATGTATATATTTATACACAGAGAGACTAGGAACTGGAGAAGGCAATGGAAACGCACTCCAGTACTCTTGCCTGGAAAATCTCATGGATGGAAGGAGCCTGGTAGGCTGCAGTCCATAGGGCCACTAAGAGTCGGCTACAACTGAGCGACTTCACTTTCCCTTTCACTTTCATGCATTGGAGAAGGAAATGGCAACCCACTCCAGTGTTCTTGCCTGGAGAATCTCAGGGATGTTGGAGCCTGGTGGGCTGCCATCTATGGGGTCGTACAGAGTCAGACACGACTGAAGCAATGCAGCAGCAGACAAAGGACAATTAATTAATTGCATCAACTGATAAAACGGTAAACTCAGGAAGATCAGTTTCTTCTCTAATAGTTTCCACCAACTCCTCCCTCTTTCAACATGCAAATCAGGCAATTTTATATGTAAATCACTGGTTTTAGAAAAGGCAGAGGAACCAGAGATCAAATTGCCAACATCCACTGGATCATGGAAAAAGCAAGAGAGTTCCAGAAAAAAACATTTATTTCTGCTTTATTGACTATGCTAGTGCCTTTGACTCTGTGGATCACCATAAACTGTGGAAAATTCTGAAAGACATGGGAATACCAGACCTCCTGACTGCCTCTTGAGAAATCTGTATGCAGGTCAGGAAGCAACAGTTAGAACTCGACGTGGAACTACAGATTGGTTCCAAATAGGAAAAGGAGTACTTCAAAGCTGTATGTTGTCACCCTGTTTATTTAACTTATATGCAGAGTACATCATGAGAAATGCTGGGCTGGAAGAAGCACAAACTGGAATCAAGATTGGTGGGAGAAATTTCAATAACCTCAGATATGCAGATGACACCACCCTTAGGGCAGAAAGTGAAGAGGAACTGAAGAGCCTCTTGATACAAGTGAAAGAGGAGAGTGAAAAAGTTGTCTTCAAACTCAACATTCAGAAAATGAAGATCATGGAATCCGGTCCCATCACTTCATGGAAAATAGATGCGAAACTGTGGCAGACTTTATTTTTTAGGGGCTCCAAAATTACTGCTGATGGTGATTGCAGCCATGAAATTAAAAGACACTTATTCCTTGGAAGAAAAGTTATGAGCAAACTAGACAGCATATTAAAAAACAGAGACATTACTTTGCCAAAAAAGTTCTGCCTAGTCAAGGCGATGGTTTTCCCAGTAGTCATGTATGGATGTGAGAGTTGGACTATAAAGAAAGCTGAGTGCCAAAGAATAGATGCTTTTGAACTGTGGGGTTGGAGAAGACTCTGGAGAGTCCCTTGGACTGCAAGGAGATCCAACCAGTCCATCCTAAAGGAAATCAGTCTTGCATATTCATTGGAAGGACTAATGTTGAAGCTGAAACTCCAATACTTTGGCCACCTGATGGGAAGAACTGACTCATTTGAAAAGACCCTGATGCTGGGAGGGAGACCCTGAAGGCTGGAGAAGAAGAGGACCACAAAGGATGAATGGTTGGATGGCATCACTGACTAAATGGACATGAGTTTGAGTAAACTCTGGGAGTTGGTAATGGACAGGGAGCCCTGGTGTGATGCAGTCCATGGGGTCACAGAGAGTCAGACAGGACTGAGCGATTGAACTGAACACCTTCTAGATTCATTGTTTTAGCCAGAGGATGTTCAATATTTTTGACACAAACTTCCCTTCACTTCTAAAGATGGTTCCACACTGAAACCATTCTTTTGTTCCAATCTCAGAGTTGATCATTATAGTAAACAAACTGGTAACATGTTTGTGCTAAGTCACTTCATTTGTGTCCAACTCTTTGCCACCCTATGGACTGTAGCCCTCCAGATATCTCTATCCATGGGACTCTCCAGGCAAAATTAGTGGAGTGGGTTGCATTTCCATTTCCAGGAGATCTTTCCAAGTTCAGTTCAGTCACTCAGTCATGTCCAACTCTTTGCAACCCCATGAATGGCAGCACGCCAGGCCTCCCTGTCCATCACCAACTCCGGGAGTTCACTGAGACTCACGTCCATCGAGTCAGTGATGCCATCCAGCCATCTCATCCTCTGTCGTCCCCTTCTCCTCCTGCCCCCAATCCCTCCCAGCATCAGAGTCTTTTCCAATGAGTCAACTCTTCGCACGAAGTGGCCAAAGTACTGGAGTTTCAGCTTCAGCATCATTCCTTCCAAAGAAATCCCAGGGCTGATCTCCTTCAGAATGGACTGGTTGGATCTCCTTGCAGTCCAAGGGACTCTCAAGAGTCTTCTCCAATACCACAGTTCAAAAGCATCAGTTCTTCGGTGCTCAGCTTTATTCACAGTCCAGCTCTCACATCCATACATGATCACTGGAAAAACCATAGCCTTGAGTAGATGGGCCTTTGCTGGCAAACTATTGTTTCTGCTTTTGAATATGCTATCTAGGTTGGTCATAACTTTCCATCCAAGGAGTAAGAGTCTTTTAATTTCAAGGCTGCAAACACCATCTGCAGTGATTTTGGAGCCCAGAAAAATAAAGCCTGATATTGTTTCCACTATTTCCCCATCTATTTCCCATGAAGTGGTGGGACCAGATGCCATGATCTTCGTTTTCTGAATGTTGAGCTTTAAGCCAAATTTTTCACTCTCCACTTTCACTTTCATCAAGAAGCATTTTAGTTCCTCTTTGCTTTCTGCCATAAGGGTTGTGTCATTTGCATATCTGAGGTTATCGAAATTTGTCCCGTCAATCTTGATTCCAGCTTGTGCTTCTTCCAGCCCAGTGTTTTTCATGATGTACTCTGCATATAAGTTAAATAAGCAGGGTGACAATACACAGCCTTGATGTAATCCTTTTCCTATTTGGAAACAGTCTGTTGTTCCACATACAGTTCTAACTGTTGCTTCCTCACCTGCATACAGGTTTCTCAAGAGGCAGGTCAGGTGGTCTGGTATTCCCATCTCTTTCAGAATTTTCCACAGTTTATTGTGATCCACACAGTCAAAAGCTTTGACATAGTCAATAAGGCAGAAATAGATGTTTTTCTGGAACTCTCTTGCTTTTTCCATGATCCAGCGGATGTTGGCAATTTGCTCAATAGTTTCTCTGCCTTTTCTAAAACCAGCTTGAACATCTGGAAGTCCATGGTTCACGTATTGCTGAAGCCTGGCTTGGAGAATTTTGAGCATTACTTTACTAGTGTGTGAGATGAGTGCAATTGTGCGGTAGTTTGAGCATTCTTTGGCATTGCCTTTCTTTGGGATTGGAATGAAAACTGACGTTTTCCAGTCCTGTGGCCACTGCTGAGTTTTCCAAATTTGCTGACATATTGAGTGCAGCACTTTCACAGCATCATCTTTCAGGATTTGAAATAGCTCAACTGGAATTCCATCACCTCCACTAGCTTTGTTCATAGTGATGCTTTCTAAGGCCCCCTTGATTTCACATTCTAGGATGTCTGGCTCTAGGTCAGTGATCATCTTGGTCATGAAGATGTTTTTTGTATAGTTCTTATGTGTATTCTTGCCAACTCTTCTTAATATCTTCTGCTTCTGTTAGGTTCATACAATTTCTGTCCTTTATCGAACCCATCTTTGCATGAAATATTCCCTTGGTATCTCTAATTTTCTTGAAGAGATCTCTAGTCTTTCTCATTCTATTGTTTTCCTCTATTTCTTTGCATTGATCACTGAGGAAGGCTTTCTTATCTCTCCTGGCTATTCTTTGGAACTCTGCATTCAGCTGCTTATATCTTTCCTTTTCTCTTTTGTTTTTTGCCTCTCTTCTTTTCAGAGCTATTTGTAAGGCCTCTTCAGACAGCCATTTTTACTTTTTTGCATTTCTTTTCCATGGGGATGGTCTTGATCCCTGTCTCCTATACAATGTCACAAACCTCCATCCATAGTTCATCAGGCACTCTATCTATCAGATCTAGACTCTTTAATCTATTTCTCACTTCCACTGTATAATCATCAGGGATTTGATTTAGGTCATAGCTGAATGGTCTAGTGGTTTTCCCTATTTTCTTCAATTTAAGTCTGAATTTGGCAATTAGGAGTTCATGATCTGAGCCACAGTCAGTTCCTGGTCTTTTTTTTTTTTTTTTTTTGCTGACTGTATAGAACTTCTCCATCTTTGGCTGCAAAGAACATAATCAGTCTGATTTTGGTGTTGACCATCTGGTGATGTCCATGTATAGAGTCTTCTTTTGTGATATTGGAAGAGGGTGTTTGCTATGACTGGTGTGTTCTCTTGGCAAAACTCTATTAGACTTTGCCCTGCTTCATTCCATATTCCAAGGCCAAATTTGCCTGTTACTGCAGGTGTTTCTTGACTTCCTACTTTTGCATTCCAGTCCCCTATAATGAAAAGGACATCTTCTTTGGGTGTTAGTTCTCAAAGGTTTTGTAGGTCTTCATAGAGCCATTCAATTTCAGCTTCTTCAGCATTACTGGTTGGGGCATAGACTTGGATTACTGTGATATTGAATGGTTTGCCTTGGAAACAAACAGAGATCATTCTGGTGTTTTTGAGATTGCATCCAAGTACTGCATTTTGGACTCTTTCGTTGCCTGTGATGGCTACTTTATTTCTTATAAGGGATTCCTCCCTGCAGTAATAGATATAATGGTCATCTAAGTTAAATCCACCCATTTCTGTCCATTTTAGTTCGCTGATTCCTAGAATGTCTACATTCACTCTTGCCATCTCCTGTTTGACCACTTCCAATTTGCCTTGTTTCATGAACCTAACATTCCAGGTTCCTATGCAATATTGCTCTTTATAGCATCGGACATTGCTTCTATCACCAGACACATCCACAAGTGGGTATTGTTTTTGCTTTGGCTCCATCCCTTCATTCTTTCTGGAGAGGAGATACCCCTCATCCAAGGTAAGGTGCAACGGCTGCACTTTGCTGGAGCTGCCGTGAAGAGATACCACACATCCAAGGTAAGAGAAACCCAAGTAAGACGGTAGGTGTTGCGAGAGCACATCAGAGGGCAGACACACTGAAACCATAATAACAGAAAACTTGTCCCTCTAATCACACGGTCCACAGCCTTGTCTAACTCAATAAAACTAAGCCACTCCATGAAACTCAATGATACTAAGCCATGCTGTGCGGGGCCACCCAAGACGGGCGGGTCATGTTGGAGAGGTCTGACAGAATGTGGTCCACTGGAGAAGGGAATGGCAAACCACTTCAGTATTCTTGCCTTGAGAACCCTATGAACAGTATGAAAAGGCAAACTGATAGGATACTGAAAGAGGAACTCCCCAGATCGTTAGGTGCCCAATATGCTACTGGAGATCTTTCCAAGCCAGGGATCAAATCTGCAATTCTTAGGTCTCCTGCATTGGCAGATGGGTTCTTTAAGATTAGATATTTAACATATTGAAGATGTCTTATTATTCAGTAGTTTGCATTAGGCTCATTTAGAGTATAACAAAGTCACTGAGTCATCAAATACACTGAACCCCTCGACCCAATGGGTAGACATTTCCAGAATCTCTAGTGACAGCATTTATTGAGAAGCTGTCCTGATGCAGCCTAGCACCTCCCTGACACATCACAATAGCCCTGCAACATAGACAGGATTTTCCCAGTTTTAGAGATGAAGATCTATGAATTAAAAGACATTAAGGAGTCTGCCTTTAGTAAGCAATCAACAAGTAACACTGTTGAAATTTTTATCCAGCTGTGTATTTGAGTTTGCCAGAAGGTAAAGAATCTGCCTTTAATGTAGGAGACCCAGGTTCAATCCCTGGGTCAGAAAGATACCCTGGAAAAGGGAATGGCAACCCACTCCAGTATTCTTGCCTAGAGAATCCCATGGACAGAGGAGCCTGGCAGCCTCCAGTGCATGCGGTTGCAAAGAGTCAGACAGGACTGAGTGACTAGCACTTTCCTTTTTTGAGTTTGTCATTGTATCAGACTGATAGTTTGAAGTTGTTTTAAACTGATTGAATATTACTGAAAATAAGTTCTTAGCAGGAATAAGAATGCCATTGGCATATCAGCTGTCTTTCATCTGCATGCAATGGTATTTAAATGAACTCTTGCAAGAAAGTTCAATGAAAAGCACATGAAGGCATTTCCTTTCTCTTTTCTCTTTCATACAACTTAAAATTTAAATACTTTTTTCTTGAAAGAAATGTGATAAAGTATTTTAATAAATATGCCATTGATTTTGTTGTAAACTCTATACTTCTTATATTCTCCACATATCCATTTAAATTCATGTTCTTGTATGCTTATGATCTGTTCTTATTTCATCCTTCAGACATAAGCCATGATTCTTAAAGTAATAATTGTTAAAAACTGGTCTCAAGTTATAATAAAATAAGAACTGCAAAACACTCTGCCCTTGATCTTTAGGAAAAGTTAAAAAGCTTTGAGAATAAATCTGAATGCCCGTATCATAGGGTTGCCATTTTGATAAAAAATTTATACCAGTGTGCTTAACCTACTATTAAGGTAGTCTTAATTCCTTCTTTAAATATAATGTTTCTAATTATCAGTAATTAAAACACATTTTGGGATACAATTCTTATTAAACAAGACAAATGCTGCATGAAAAGTAGTGTGACCTTTTTATTACTGCTTTGTCAGGACATTTCTCCAGAGACATTTATTCCTTTTCAAAGTTTTCTATGTCTTTAAAGAACTTAGTAAGGTATAGTTTGTTTCTGGTGTGACTCTCAGCTTGTACATTCAAAAAGAGGATTTATAATTTATTATGGACTACAAGATATTGCAGTGTGAGTTAAATAACAAAAAGGAGAATTTTTATTATAGAAAGATAAATCATACCCACTTGAGAAGACTAATATAGATGCAGGAAGAATTTTATGTGTGGTAATAATTTGGGATTTTATTTCATTAAATATGCTCAGAATGTTTATATATTGATATTTCAGAACTCATCTGATATAAAATGTCCTCGTAGAATATTCAAATTGGACAAGAATTGGACACTTAACACAGTATGGGATGGGGAAAGTATGTTTGAATTTCATCACTGCATTTCTAGGAATAATGTTTAATTTGGGGTTCCTGCTTAAACCTCAGACCAACAGAAGTAGCTAGTGTGTCCAGCAGCATATTCAGGCCTTTCTCCTACTTCTTTCCTTTAAGTCATTGTCACCTAATTAGTGACGATAATTTAATAAAAGAAAAACAATAATGAAAACATAGTGAATTACCTTAATCAGAAATGGCATAAAGGATTATAAAAGAACATTTGTATAATACCCAGGATGGGCTTTCAACTCCAGAATCTTATAGAAATTATGTAATGATTGATGTTCTTGAATGGGAGGAAATAGATCTGGGAAGAAGAATAAACTTTAGCATCCTGTGCTTATTTGTACATATTATTTCCTTGATATAGTTCGGCAAAACAGAAAATTAAACATAATTAGCAAAAACAAAAATAAGAATTCAGTACCTACAACCTTGTAAAAGACTTTCAAATCGATGCACCATATATAGGAAGACAGCATTCACTGCATAAATTTGAAAAGGTGTGAGGCCCAACTTGTTTCCCTTGCCACTGATTTCAATCACAAGAATTTGTTTTTCCAGTGATGGAATGTGGTGGGCCAGCACACCTAGCCTCCAAGCCAGCCCTGAGCTCTGAATCTCCAACACACCTGAGAGATGTAATATTTCCTCCATATCATTAGGCAAGGATGTCACAGTCACCAGCAATTGTAGCCACAATAGATGGTGACCTGGTGAGTCCTAACAGCACTTAGGAAGGAGAAGAATGCCAGCTATGACTGTAGCCACTCCCTACAGTGAGCACCATGCCAGTTCAGGATGTGAAAAACAGGATTCTGGCCCCAGAATAGCTGAGATGCATATCAAAGAAATGATTTCAGTGACCCCAGTCTCTTACATCTACTCATACACAGAAAAAGTGCTAAATTCCTTAACTTGAGATATCTGGTTTTCTTTAGCAATAATCTTTTGATGTTAAGACTACCTACCCTTTGTTACAAAACTTCTATATCACCTGGCTCTTTCCCTCACGTCCTGGAAGCATTTCTCTCAGGGTCGCTTGAGATGCCAGCTCTTGGTCTTTAGGCCCTAAAAATTTGTACCACATAAAATAGAACTCTCAATTTTTAGGTTGTGAATATCTTTTAAGTCTGCACCCCTTTCCTACTAGCCTTGATTACTGCATTTTTAAATACCATAATATCCTAAAGTCAATATCTTATAGTTTTACCTTTTCCTATGAAGTGAAACATTACATAAATAATGGTATTGCCATTAGAAAGGGAACATGATGATAATAGTATGCATAGCATGATGACATTTGTGAAAATAAAAAGAATATGCATAATTACTATGGAAAGACAAGAAAATGGCTAAAAGAGCATATACAAACAAGGGCATATCCTTGGGAAGGAAGTGAAACCTAATGGGATGAAATGGAATTTCAATTTTTTTGTCTTAAATATTTTTTAGCTAAAACATATAGAGTTTTAAATTAAAATATAAAGCAATGACTTCCCTGCTTGTCCAGTTAAGACTGTGTGCTTCCAATGCTAGGGACTCAGGTTGATCCCTGGTGGGGTAACTAAAATCCCACCGGCTGTAAGGTGTGGTCAAAAAGAAAAAAAAAAATGTATATAAAACAAATGGTAAGCAAAATGGAGTGCCCTAAAAGTATGAGTAATAACAGAAATTTAATTATAAAATTAGGTGTAAACATCAGAAACATTGAAAGTACACCATGTCATTTAAATATGCAGGTATGATTGCTACTTCAGTTTTTTTCTATAAATGAAATTCAAGGACTTTCCATATAGTGTTTGAATTTTTTATCTCTCAGGTATATGTGTAGGCATTATATCTAAATGAAACAAATTCAGTGCTTATGAACTACATCTGTTCCAAATTTCACAAATTCTTTAATACTAAAACTCAAAAACAATATGAAAAGAGCTTTAAAAATCAACCAGAACACTGATTTTAAGGCTGCCCTACTAAAAAACTTAAAAATAATGACCTGAACCTTTTTTGTAAAGTCTAGCTTTCTAGGTGTTTTGCTGAAATAATACCCCTCTTACCTTACTACTGAGAGCATTAAAATTCCCAGGAAAATGAGAGAGATGTTATTATAACATATAATATAATAAAGGGATTTTTATTATCTTTAGAGAAAGTCTTCTGACATTTTTTCTCTTGTCCAGTATGTATGTATGTATGTGTATATATATGTATACATACATATGTATATATATGTATACATACATATGTATATATATGTATATATACATATGTATATATATGTATACATACATATGTATATATATGTATATACATACATACATATGTATATATACATATATATATGTGTATATATATACATAATGTTGAGGGTATTTGCTTTGTTACTTGTCTGTTACTGAGTGCTATACTACTGATGAGTCCCTGGTGTCACTTAGTTTTCTGTGTGATGAAGCTGTGCAAAAATTCTCTAAGGCCAAACTATTTATTTCTATGCACAGAAGATTCTCTGATCAACAATAGCAAGCTCTATTTTAAAATTATATCAAATAAGGACCTTTAAAATATATATATATATATATATATATATATATATATACATCTGTAAATCTTATGATAGATCAGAATATTCATGTATATCTCACCATTTCTATATCTACATCTAAATCTGTGTTTATATCTTCTGGAGAGGAAAAGACCACTGAATGCAGGCATTAAAAGTTATTGTTCCCTTGACATACTATCAGCAAGTTAGTAAAGGCCTCCTGTCTCTCAAAGTACCTAATTTTATCTCCTGGACAAAACCAAAATTTTTTCTTTGGGTCCAAATTCATCTAATGAAAGCATTGTTTAACTCAACACAGAAATACACACATGCACATACATGCACAAATAGCTTTTTTTTTTTTTTTTTAAGGCCAGTCTTTATCTCATACTCTTTAGTGTCAATAGTTTCACATTTTATTTAAAAGTTAAAGCAGAAAAATGAATCCAGTGTTCAGAGATATAAGAAATAGGATCATGAATATGTAAAAAGAAAAAAAGTTTGGAATATCAGAGGTCCCAAGGCACAGTTTGCATTTTTTGTAAACATTTATTCTCTTACAAATTTTTAAGTTTGCTCTAAATAGTTAAGGTTTATATTTATGACTGAAGAGAAGTACAACATTGCTATAGCTTGATGATGATGGTCAATTTTGCAGTCTTTTACTCTACTGCTATGTTTTGCCTTTTCCCAGAAGACTAACTAGGGATTTTGCAAGAAGCATTTGTATTTTAATTTAGAAATGACACACAGGTACAAAAACGAAAATACAGATCAATGGAACAAGATAGAGAGCCCAGAAATAAACACATGCACATTCAGTCAATTAATCTACAGCAAAGGAGTTATGAATATACAATGAACAAAAACAGTCTCCTCAATAAATGATGCTGGGAAGCTAGATAACTACATGTAAAAGAATGAAATTAAAACATTTTCTAACAACACACACATATACAAATAAACTTAAAAGGAATTAAAGGCCTAAATGTAAGACTGGATACTGTAAAACTAGAGGAAAACATATACAGAACCTCTTTGATATAAATCATAGCAATATCTTTATGAATTTGACTCCTAGAGTAATGGAAATAAAAATAAACAAATGGGACCTAGTTAAACTTAAAAAGTTCTGCTCAGCAAAGGAAACCAAAAACAAAGATATGACAACCTACAGAATGGGGGAAAATATTTGTGAATGATGTGATTAATCTCCAGGGATTAATCTCTAAAATATAAAAACAGCTTATGAAGCTTAATATAAAAAATAAAAATAAAAACAACAACCCAATCCAAAAATGGGCAGAAGATCTAAATAGGCATTTCTCTGAAGCAGACATACAGATGGCCAACAGACACATGAAAAGATGCCCAACATTTCTAATTATTAGAGAAATGTAAATCAAAACTATAGTGAAATACCACCTCACACCAGTCCAAATGACCATTATCAAAAAATGTACAAATATTAAAGGCTGGAAAGGGTGTGGAGAAAAGAGAACCCTTCTAAACTGTTGGTGGGAATGTAAACTACTACAACCAGCATGGAGAACAGTAAGGAGGTTCTTAAAAAACTAAAAATAGAGCTACCATATGACCCAGCAATACCTCTCCTGGGCATACATCCAGAGCAAACCATAATTTACGAAGATACAGGCACCCTGATGTTCGGTGCAACACTTTTATAACAACTGAGACATGGAAGCAACCTAAATGTCCATCAAAAGAGGAATGGATAAAGAAGAGGTGGGACATGTATACAAGGGTATAATATTCAGTCATAAAAAAGAATGAAATAATGCCACTTGCAGCAACATAGATGGACCTAGACATTATCATACTAAGTGAAGTAAGACAGAGAAAGACAAACATCGTATGGTATTGTGTATATGTTGATTCTTAAAAAGAGATACAAACAAACTTACATACAAAACAAACCAAACCAAAAAACATGGAAAACAAATTTATGGTTACCAAAGGGGAAAAGCAAGGGGGGTAAATTAGGAGTTTGGGGTTAAAATGTACACAATACTATATATAAAATATAAAACTGACAAAGACCTACAGTATAGCACCAGGAATTATACTCAGTATTTTGCAATATCCTCTAAGGGAAAAGAATCTGAAAAAAATAGAGGTGTGTGTGTGTGTGTGTGTGTGTGTGTGTGTGTGTGTTTAGTTGCTAAATTCTGTCCAATTCTTTATAAACCCATGGACTGCAGCCCTCCAAGCTCCTCTGTCCATGGATTTCCCAGGCAAGAATATTAGATCAGGTTGCCATTTTCATCTCCAGGGCACTTTCCCCACCCAGGGCTTGAACCCTCACCTCCTGCATTGGCAGACAGATTCTTTACTGTGGAACCAACCAGGGAAGCCCAGAGATACATATGGACTACTACTATATCTACTATAGATAGATCTCAATCACTTTGCTGTACGCCTGAAATTAACACAACATTGTAAATCAACTATACTTCAATAAAAATGAAATATTAATTCAAAAAACAAATTTTTAAATGGCCTACAGGTAATTTGACTCCAAGAAAAGTAAACAATTATTTCAGTATCAGCATTTATATATCTCCATTACATAAGACTCTTCAAGTGACCCCTGCTCCCTTCCCACTGTATGCTCCTACCTCTATCTCTAGTCTCAGGCCTCAGTCTGACATCAAACACTACATGTGCACAACTTGCATTGTGGATCTGGGAGAAGGAAAATCCCAGTTTTATTGTTTAATAGCCATTTGAGTGTTATGAACTTAATTTTGTCCTCCTACATTTTTCTGTTGGAGTCTTAATTCTGTATCTACACAGAAAGAAAGCCATGAGAGAACCCAGTGAGAAGGCAGTCATCTCAAAGCCAAGGACGGACTTCTCAAGAAAAACCAACTTGATCTTAACTCCTAGCCTCCAGAATATGAGAGAATAACGTTGTCTGTGGTATTTTGTGATGGCAGCCCTAGTAAACTAAGACAAGACCCTAAAACATCTTTGAATCTAAATTACTTTAGCTATTTATATACCTTATAATGACAACAGATTGTATTGACTAACATGTGAAATAATCTAGAAACAATGATGTACATACCCATAAATCTTATTTTCTCTCAGTATGTTTTTCCTGGGACTTCCAATTCCATTGAACTCATTCCCAGAGCTTCCCTGGTGACTCAGAGGTAAAGAAACAACATGCCAATTCAGGAGATGTGGGTTTTATCTCTGGGTCAGGAAGACCCCCTGAAGAAGGAAAAGGCAACCTGCCCCAGTATTCTTGCCTGGGAAATCCCACAGACAGAGGAGCCTGGAGGCTCTAGTCCATGGGGTTGCAAAGAGTCAGGTACAACTTAGCAACTAAACAACAACAAACTCAATCCCATCAGTGGTTCATGTTATAAATATAAGGGCAGAAAATGAGAAGAGAAAAAGTTAATAATCAAAGGCATCTAGAGAAAGTTCACTTGCATAACATTTACAAAATATTATTCAAATAATATCATTTTATTTTTACTTTCTCTAGTTCTGGTAATACTATTCTTCATGAATATGTCTGTTAGAATATTACCTTTATCTTTAAATGAAAAATTTTGAAATGAATAACACCCTTAGAAATTCTTATAGATTTACAATGTAAGTAAATATAAAATGAAAATGACTTCATCTTGTTGTATAAGCAATTAATGTATTTTTGGTCTCATATTTAAATATCAATTTGTTGGGTCTCCCAAATATTCTGCCTGGAACTTGTGAGTTACATTCAAGTGTGCCAACAACTCAGGAGAAGAGATCTTTCTCTGCCCCAATTTGCCTCACTTCATAATCCCATAGACTCCTTACAATTTTTTATTGACAAAAAGCTGATAATCATGATTAATCCCTCACTTTCTTTCCCTTCCCATTTCACATCTGCTAGATCAACATTCAGAATTTGACCACCCTCTCCACCTCCATCTCCACCAGTTCTGATTCCAGTCTCCCCTGAATTATTTTAATTAACTTAACTATTTTAATAGATACACGTCTGTTACTGCCCTTACCCTCTTTTTCACTCCTTCCTTACATTATGTTCTTTTCAGTCCTTGAACCAGGAACCCTGCAAAGGATCAGACCACATACCTCAACTTTCCTCCAGCAAGGGAGCTTTACCTCTCAGGGCAGTCCCACACATGCTCTTTTCTTCCATCAATTTTCCCAAAGCTGGCTGAACCCGTACTTGATCACCACTGTCTCTAATTAAAGGTAGGGAGAAGAAAGGAACTGATATTAAATACATCTGGCGATTCTAGACTAGTTAAGTTTTTACTTGTGTGTGTGCCCACGCACATGCGCACTCAGTCGTGTCTACCTCTTTGCGATCCCTTGGAGTGTAGCCCACAAGTGTCCTGTGTCCATGGATTTCTCCAGGCAAGAATACTGGAGTGGGCTTCTATTTCCTTCTCTAGGGGACCTTCCTAGGCCAGGGACTGAACCTGAGTCTCTTGCTTCTTCTACAATGAAAGGCAGATTCTTTACCTCTGCATCCCCTGGGAAGCCCATCTTTACGTACATGAAATTATTACATTCATTTAACAGACAATACCCACTCCAGTGTTCTTGCCTGGAGAATCCCAGGGATGGGGGAGCCTGGTGGGCTGCCATCTGTGGGGTCGCATAGAGTCGGACATGACTGAAGCAACTTAGCAGCAGCAGCAACAACAGACAATGAAACCAATGAACATCTGGAGTATTTGTATGCGACGGCGCACAGAACGCGGCAGAGAGGGGCTACCTCACGTCCGAGGTCAGGGGCAGCAGCTGAGAAGAGTTATCCCACATCGAGGTCAGGGCAGCAGCCAAGAGATGCTATGTCACGTCCGAGGCCAGGGGCGGCAGCCGAGAGTGCCAGGCTGTGAAAGTGCAGGAGCAGCCGAGAGGAGCTATCTCTACCGGAGGCCAGGGGCAGCGGCCGGGAGGAGCAACCCCACGTCCAAGCAGTGGTGGCTGCAGGAGCACCAGAGGGCCTCAGTTCAGTTGCTCAGTTGTGTCCGACGCTTTGCGACCCCATGAATCGCAGCACGCCAGGCCTCCCTGTCCATCACCAACTCCCAGAGTTCACTCAGACTCACGTCCATCGAGTCAGTGATGCCATCCAGCCATCTCATCCTCTGTTGTCCCCTTCTCCTCCTGCCCCCAATCCCTCCCAGCATCAGAGTCTTTTCCAATGAGTCAATTCTTCACATAAGGTGGCCAAAGTACTGGAGATTCAGCTTCAGCATCATTCCTTCCAAAGAATTCCCAGGGCTGATCTCCTTCAGAATGGACTGGCTGGATATCCTTGCAGTCCAAGGGACTCTCAAGAGTCTTCTCCAATACCACAGTTCAAAAGCATCAATTCTTCGGAGCTCAGCTTTCTTCACAGCCCAACTCTCACATCCATACATGACCACTGGAAAAATCATAGGCTTGGCTAGACAGACCTTTGTTGGCAAAGTAGTGTCTCTGCTCTTCAATATGCTATCTAGGCTGGTCATAAATTTTCTTCCAAGGAGTAAGCGTCTTTTAATTTCATGGCTGCAGTCACCATCTGCAGTGATTTTGGAGCCCCCAAAAATAAAGTCTGACACTGTTTCCACTGTTTCCCCATCTGTTTCCCATGAAGTGATGGGACCAGATGCCATGATCTTCGTTTTCTGAATGTTGAGCTTTAAGCCAACTTTTTTACTCTCCGCTTTCACTTTCATCAAGAGGCCTTTTAGTTCCTCTTCACTTTCTGCCATAAGGGTGGTGTCATCTGCATATCTGAGCTTATTGATATTTCTCCCAGAAATCTTGATTCCAGCTTGTGCTTCTTCCAGCCCAGCGTTTCTCATGATGTACTCTGCATAGAAGTTAAATAAGCAGGGTGACAATATACAACCTTGACGTACTCTTTTTCCTATTTGGAACCAGTCTGTTGTTCCATGTCCAGTTCTAACTATTGCTTAGAGGAGCTATTCCTCGTTCAAGTTCAGGAGGAGCTACCCCTAGTCCAAGGTAAGGAGCAGTGGCTGCGCTTTGCTGGAGCATGCCGTGAAGAGATACCCCATGTCCAAGGTAAGAGAAATCCAAGTAAGACGGTAGGTGTTGCAAGAGGGCATCAGAGGGCAGACACACTGAAACCATAATCACAGAAAACTAGTCAATCTAATCACACTAGCACCACACCCTTGTCTAACTCAATGAAACTAAACCACGCCCTGTGGCGCCACCCAGGACCAAGCAGGCATGTTGGAGAGGTCTGACACAATGTGGTCCACTGGAGAAGGGAATGGCAAAGCACTTCAGTATTCTTGCCTTGAGAACCCCATGAACGGTATGAAAAGCAAAATGATAGGATACTGAAAGAGGAATGCCCTAGGTCAGTAGGTGCCCAATATGCTACTGGAGATCAGTGGAGAAATAACTCCAGAAAGAATGAAGGTATGGAGCAAAAGCAAAAACAATACCCACTTGTGGATGTGACTGGTGATAGAAGCAAGGTCCGATGCTGTAAACAGCAATATTGCATAAGAACCTGGAATGTTAGGTCCATGAATCAAGGCAAATTGGAAGTGGCCAAACGGTGGATGGCAAGAGTGAATGTCGAAATTCTAGGAATCAGCGAACTAAAATGGACTGGAATGGGTGAATTTAACTTAGATGACCATTATATCTACTACTGTGGGAAGGAATCCCTCAGAAGAAATGGAGTAGCCATCATGGTCAACAAAAGAGTCCATAATGCAGTACTTGGATGCAATCTCAAAAACAACAGAATGATCTCTGTTCATTTCCAAGGCAAACCATTCAATATCACAGTAATCCAAGTCTATGCCCCAACCAGTAACGCTGAAGAAGCTGAAGTTGAACGGTTCTATGAAGACCTACAAGACCTTTGAGAACTAACACCCCAAAAGATATCCTTTTCATTATAGGGGACTGGAATGCAAAAGTAGGAAGTCAAGAAATACCTGCAGTAACAGGCAAATTTGGCCTTGGAATACAGAATGAAGCAAGGCAAAGACTAATAGAGTTTTGCCAAGAACATGCACTGGTCATAGCAAACACCCTCTTCCAACAACACAAGAGAAAACTCTACACATGGACATCACCAAAGGTGAACACCAAAATCAGATTGATTATATTCTTTGAAGCCAAAGATGGAGAAGCTCTATACAGTCAACAAAAACAAGACCAGGAGCTGACTGTGGCTCAGATCATGAACTCCTTATTGCCAAATTCAGACTGAAATTGAAGAAAGTAGGGAAAACCCCTGGACCATTCAGGTATGACCTAATCAAATCCCTTATGATTATACAGTGGAAGTGAGAAATAGATTTAAGGGCCTAGATCAGATAGAACCAGTGCCTGATGAACTATGGACGGAGGGTCGTGACATTGTACAGGAGACAGGGATCAAGACCATCCCCATGGAAAAGAAATGCAAAAAAGCAAAATGGCTGTCTGAGGAGACCTTACAAATAGCTGTGAAAAGAAGCGAAGCGAAAAGCAAAGGAGAAAAGGAAAGATATAAGCATCTGAATGCAGAGTTCCAAAGAATAGCAAAAAGAGATAACAAAACCTTCCTTAGCGATCAATGCAAAGAAATAGAGGAAAACAACAGAATGGGAAAGACTAGAGATCTCTTCAAGAAAATGGGAGATACCAAGGGAACATTTCATGCAAGGATGGGCTCAATAAAGGACAGATATGGTAGGGTCCTAACAGAAGCAGAAGATATTAATAAGAGGTGGCAAGAATACACAGAAGAACTGTACAAAAAAGATCTTCATGACCCAGATAATTACGATGGTGTGATCACTCACCTAGAGCCAGACATCCTGGAATGTGAAGTCAAGTGGGCCTTAGAAAGCATCACTATGAACAAAGCTAGTGGAGGTGTTGGAATTCCAGTTGAGCTATTTCAAATCCTGAAAGATGATGCTGTGAAAGTGCTGCACTCAATATGTCAGCAAATTTGGAAAACTCAGCAGTGGCCACAGGACTAGAAAATGTCAGTTTTCATTCCAATCCCAAAGAAAGGCAATGCCAAAGAATGCTCAAACTACCGCACAGTTGCACTCATCTCACACACTAGTAAAGTAATGCTCAAAATTCTCCAAGCCAGGCTTCAGCAATACGTGAACCATGAACTTCCAGATGTTCAAGCTGGTTTTAGAAAAAGTAGAGGAACCAGTGATCAAATTGCCAACATCTGCTGGATCATGGAAAAAGCAAGAGAGTTCCAGAAAAACATCTATTTCTGCTTTATTGACTATGCTAATAATGCCTTTGACTGTGTGGATCACAATAAACTGTGGAAAACTCTGAGACGGGAATACCAGTCCACCTGACCTGCCTCTTGAGAAATTTGTATGCAGGTCAGGAAGTAGCAGTTAGAACTAGACATGGAACAACAGACTGATTCCAAATAGGAAAAGGAGTACGTCAAGGCTGTATATTGTCACCCTGCTTATTTAACTTCTATGCAGAGTACCTCATGAGAAACGCTGGGCTGGAAGAAGCACAAACTGAAATCAAGATTCATGGGAGAAATTTCAGTAACCTCAGATATGCAGATGACACCACCCTTATGGCAGAAAGTGAAGTGGAACTAAAAAGCCTCTTGATGATGGTGAAAGAGGAGAGTGAAAAAGTTGGCTTAAAGCTCAAGTTTCAGAAAACTCAGATCATGGCATCCAGTCCCATCACTTCATGGGGAGTAGATGGGGAAACAGTGGAAACAGTGTCAGACTTTATTTTTGGGGGCTCCAAAATCACTGCAGATGGTGACTGCAGCCATGAAATTAAAAGACGCTTACTCCTTGGAAGAAAATTTATGACCAGCCTAGATAGCATATTGAAGAGCAGAGACATTACTTTGCCAACAAAGGTCTGTCTAGCCAAGCCTATGGTTTTTCCAGTGGTCATGTATGGATGTGAGAGTTGGGCTGTGAAGAAAGCTGAGCTCCGAAGAATTGATGCTTTTGAACTGTGGTATTGGAGAAGACTCTTGAGAGTCCCGTGGACTGCAAGGATATCCAGCCAGTCCATTCTGAAGGAGATCAGCCCTGGGATTTCTTTGGAGGGAATGCTGCTGACTCTGAAGCTCCAATACTTTGGCCACCTCATGTGAAGAATTGACTCATTGGAAAAGACTCTGATGCTGGGAGGGATTGGGAGCAGGAGGAGAAGGGGACGACAGAGGATGAGATGGCTGGATGGTATCACTGACTCGATGGACGTGAGTCTGAGTGAACTCTGAGAGTTGGTGATGGGAGGCCTGGCGTGCTGAGGTTCATGGGGTCGCAAAGAGTCGGACACGACTGAGAGACTGAATTGAACTAAATATAAGTTTCCATGTTATTCTCTTCATATATCTCCCCCTCCCCCTCCCTCTCCCCAACCATAAGTCTGTTTCTAAATCTGTTTCTCTATTGATGCCCTGTAAATAAATCCTTTGGTATCATCGTTCTAGATCCCATATATATGTGTTCAGATCAGATCAGATCAGATATGTGTTAGTATATGGTATTTAGCTTTCTCTTTCTGACTTCCTTCACTCTGTATAATAGGCTCTAGTATCATTCATCTCATTAGAAATGACTCAAATGCATTCCTGGTTATGACTGAATAATATTCTATTGTTTATATGTACCACAACTTCTTTATCCATTCATCTGCTGATGGTCATCTAAGTTGCTTCCATGTTCTAGCTATTGTAAATAGTGATGCAATGAACATTTGGGTACATGTGTCTGTTTCATTTTTTGGATTCCTCAGGGTGTACGACTAGGACTGGGATTGCTGGGTCATATAGTAGTTTTATTCCTACTTTTTCAAGGACTCTCCATACCATCTTCCATAGTGGCTATATCAATTTGCATTCCTACCAACAGTGCAAGAATATTCCCTTTTCTCCACACCCTCTCCGGACTTTTTGATGATGGCCTTTCTGACCGGTGTGAGGTGATATCTCATTGTAATTTTGCTTTGCATTTCTCTAATAATGAGCAATGTTGAGCATATTTTCATGTGTTTGTCAGCTATCTGTATGTCTTCTTTGGGGGTAATGTCTCTTTAGGTCTTTTCCCAATTTTTCACTGGTTGATTGTTTTTCTAGTATTGAGTTGTATGAGTTGCTTGTATATTTTGGAAATTAATCCTTTGTCAGTTCTTTCATTTGCTGCTATTTTCTCCCATTCTAAGGGTTGTCTTTTCATGTTGCTTATAGTGTCCTTTGCTGTGCAAAAGTTTTTAAGTTTAATCAGGTCCCACTTGTTTACTTTTGCTCTGTTTCCATAACTCTAGGAGATGGGTCACAGAGGATCTTCTTTTGATTTATGTCATCAAGTGTTCTACCTATGTTTTCCTCTAAGAGTTTTATAGCTTCTGGTCTTGCATTTAGGCATTTAATCCATTTTGAGTTTTGCTTTGTGAATGGTGTTAGGAAAGGTTCTAATTTCATTCTTTTACATGTAGCATTCCAGTTTTCCCAACACTACTTATTGAAGATGCTGTCTTTGCCCCATTGTATATTCTTACCTCCTTTGTCAAAAATAAGGTACCCATAGGCGCATGGGTTTATTTCTGGGTTTTCTATCTTGTTCCATTGGGTTATATTTCTGTTTTTGTGCCAGTACCATACTGTCTTGATGACTGTAGCTTTGTAGTATAACCTGAAGTCAGGAAGGTTGATTCCTGCAGCTCCATTCTTCTTTCTCAAGACTGCTTTGGCTATTTGGGGTCCTTTGAGTTTCCATATGTAATTGTGAAATATTTTGTTCTATTTCTGTGAAAAATGTCATTGATAATTTGATAGGGATCACATTGATTCTGTAGGATAGTCATTTTCACAATATTGATTCTTCCTACCCAGGAATATAAAATATCTCTTGATCCATTTATGTCATCTTTGATTTGTTTCATCAGTGTCTTATAATTTTCTGTATACAGCTATTTTGTCTCCTTAGGTAAGTTTATCCCTAGATACTTAATTATTTTTTTCAATGGTGAATGGGATTGATTTCTTAATTTATTTTTCTGATTTTTCATTGTTAGTATATAGAAATGCAAGTGATTTGTGTATTTATTTTGTACCCTGTGACTTTGCTAACACTGATTATCTCTAGTAATTTTATGATAGTATTTATAGGGTTTTCTATGTGTAGTATCATGTCATCTGCAAACAGTGAGAGCTTTATTTCTTCTTTTTTTTAATCTGGATTGTGTTTCCTTCTTTTTCTTCTCTGATTGCTGTAGCTAGGACTTTCAAAACTATGTTGCATAGTAGTGGTGAAAGTGGACACCCTTGTCTTGTTCCTGATCTTAGAGGCAATGCTTTCAGTTTTTCACCATTGAGAATAATGTTTGCTGTTATCATATATGGCCTTTGCTATGTTGAGGTGGGTTCCTTCTATGTCCATTTTTTGAAGAATTTTAATCATATGTGAGTGCTGACTTTTCTCAAAGGATTTTTGTGCATCTATTGAGATTGTCATATGGTTTTTTACCTTCAATCTGTTAACATAATATATGCAAATGATTGATTTGCATATATTGAGAATCCTTGCACCCATGGAATAAACCCAACTTGATCAAGGTGTATGAGCTTTTTAATATGCTATTGAATTATTTTTACTAGAATTTTTTTGAGGATTTTTACATCTATGTTCACCACTGATATTGGTATATAGTTTTTTGGTTTGTTTTGTTTTGTCTGTCTGGTTTTGGTATCAGAGAGATAGTGGCCTTGTAGGATGAGTTTGGGAGTGTTCCTTCATCTGCAATTTCTGAAAGAGTTTTAGAAGAATAGGCATTAGTTCATCTCTGAATGTTTGATAGAATTCACCTGTGAAGCCATCTGGTCCTGGGCTTTTGGTTTTGGGGTAGATTTTTGATCACAGCTTTGATTGTAGTGCTCATAATGGAATTGTTCATAATTTCTATTTCTTCCTGGTTCAGTATTGGAAGATTGAACTTTTCTAAAAATATGTCCCTTATTTCCAGGTTATCCATTTTGTTGCCATGTAAGTTGTTAATAATAGTATCATGCTGCTGCTACTGCTGCTAAGTCGCTTCAGTCATGTCCGACTCTGTGTGACCCCATAGACTACAGCCCACCAGGCTCCCCTGTCCCTGGGATTCTCCAGGCAAGAACACTGGAGTGGGTTGCCATTTCCTTCTCCAATGCATGAAAGTGAAAAGTGAAAGTGAAGTCCTAATCCTTTGTATTTCTGCATTGTCTGTTGTAAGCTGTTCTTTTTCATTTCTAATTTTGTTGATTTGACTATTCTCTCTTTTATGCTTGATGAGTCTGGCTAAGGGTTTGTCAATTTTGTTTATCTTCTCAAAGAACCAGGTTTTATTAATCTTTACCATTGTTTCTTTTATTTCTTTTTCACTTATTTCTGCTCTGATCTTTATGATTTCTTTCCTTCTACTAATTGTTTTTGTTCTTCTTTTTTTTAGGTTCCTTTAGGTATAAATTTAAGTTGTCTATTTGATGTTTCTCTTGTTTCTTGAGGTAGGATTGTATTTCCATAAACTTTCTTTTTTGAACTGCTGCATCCCATAGATTTTGAGTTGTTGTGCTTTCATTGTCATTTGTATCTAGGAATTTTTGTATTTCCCTTTTGATTGCTTCAGTAACCAGTTCATTATTTAGAAACACATTGTTTAATCTCCATGTGTTCGTGTTTTTTACAGTTTTTTTTTTTCTCATAATTGATATCTAGTCTCATAGTGTTGTGGTCGGAAAATGTGCTTGATACAATTTCAATTTTCTTAAATTTACTGAGGTTTGATTTGTGACCCTGGATTTTCTATCCTGGAGAATGTTCCACAGGCACTTGAGAAGAACATGTATTCTTCTTCATTTGGATGGAATGTCCTGAAGATATCAAAGAGATCCATCTCGTCTAATGTATCATTTAAGACTTGTGTTTCCTTATTAATTTTCTGTTTTGATGATCTGTCTATTGGTGTAAGTGGGATGTTAAAGTCTCCTACTATTATTGTGTTTCTGTCAATTTCTCTTTTTATGTCTGTTAGTGTTTGTCTTATGTATTGAGGTGCTCCTATGTTGGGTGCATAGATATTTACAATTGTTATGTCTTCCTCTTGGATCTATCCCTTGATCATTATGTAGTGTCCTTCCTTATCTCTTGTAACATTCTTTAAGGTCTACTTTCTCTGATATGAGGATTGCTAATTGGGCTTTCTTTTGCTTTCCATTTGCATGAAATGTATTTTTCCATCCTCTCACTTTCAGTCTATATGTGTCTTTAGGTCTGAAGTGGGTTTCTTTTAGACAGCATATATATGCATCTTGTTTTTGTATCCATTTAGCCAGTCTGTGTATTTTGGTTGAAGCATTTAATCCATTTACATTTATTTTTTTTAATTTTATTTTGTTTTTAAACTTTACAATATTGTATTAGTTTTGCCAAATATCGAAATGAATCCGTCACAGGTATACCTGTGTTCCCCATCCTGAACCCTCCTCCCTCCTCCCTCCCCATTCCATTTACATTTAAAGTCCTTATTGATATACATATTTCTACTGCCATTTTCTTAATTCTTTGGGGTTTGCATTTGTAGATCTTTTTCTTTGCTTTTACTTCCCAACTGTATAAGTTTCTTTAACATTTGTTGAAAGCTGGTTTGGTGGCACTGAATTCTCTTAACTTTGGCTTGTCTGAAAAGCATTTTAATTTCCATCAATTTTGAATGAGATTCTTGCTAGGTGGAGTAATTTTTGTTGTATATATATATTTTTTCCCTTTCAGTATTTTAAATATATCCTGCCACTTCCTTTGGCCTGCAGAGCTTCTGCTCAGAGATCAGCTGTTAAACATATGGGGTTTCCCTTGTATGTTCCTTGTTGCTTTTCCCTTGCTGCTTTTAATAGTCTTTCTTTGTGTTTAATCTTTGTTAGTTTGATTAGTATGTGTCTTGGTGTGTTTCTCCTTGGGTTTATCCAGATGGGACTGTCTGCACTTTGTGGTCTTGATTGACTATTTCCTTTTCCATGTTGGGAAAATTTTCAACTATAATCTCTTCAGAAATTTTCTCATATCCTTTCTTTTCCTCTTCTCCTCTTGGACCCCTATAATATAATGTTGGTGCATTTAATATTGTCCCAGAGTTCTCTGAGACTAACCTCAGTTCTTTTCATTCTTTTTACTTTATTCTGCTCTTCAGCAGTTATTTCCACCATTTTATCTTCCAGTTCATTGATCCATTTTTCTGCTTCAGATATTCTGCCATTGATTCCTTCTACAGTATTTTTAATTTCAGTAATCCTTTTGTCTCTGTATGTTTATTCTTTAATTCTTCTGGCTCTTTGTTAATTGATACTTGCATTTTCTCCATTCTGTTGGCAAGGTTTTTGATCATTTTTACTATCATTTTCTGAATTCTTTTTCAGGTACTTTGCCTATTTCCTCTAGATGGTGCTGTGTGTATATGAGGCTTCCCTATCTGTACAACCCTTATGGCATCACTTCAGACTAAGATAATTTTGACATGCTACTTTAATTATAATATTGTTTTCATCCTCCCTAAGGAGCTAAGAGACTTAAGCAGTTATTTTGAGAATTAAGTTTCTCCCAGTTATCTAAAGTTACCTCAGGCACAGAATACTTATTTGTTAGCTGAAGTGGATTGTATATCTAGGCTGTTGTGGAAAGTGATGCAGTGAATTTAGGACTGCAGATATCTCTTTGTGATACTGATTTAATTTCCTTTGTATACATATCGAGAAACTTATTTGTGGAATCATATGATATTCTTTTTATACTTTTATAAGGAACCTTTTATTGTTTTCCACAACATAGCCACACAATTTACATTCCCACCAGCAGTGTGCAAAGGTTCCAGCTCCCCACATCATGGCCTAACCTGTTCTTTCCCTTTATAATATACAACCTAACAGGCATGAGGTGTTGATTTACTTTGCCCTGATGATTAGTGAGGTTGAAAACCTTTTCCTTTGTATGCTAGCCATTTGTTTTGTTATTCCTGAAACATCAGTTTAATTATTTGCACATTCCTCAACTCCCTTATTTACTTTTTAAAATATTTTGTTTTGCATTTGAGCTGTGGTATTTTATGTATTTTGAGTATGAGCTCCTTATCTGATATATGGCTTGTAATTTTTCTGTAGGTTATCTTTTCATCCGATTGACTTATTGAAGATACTACCCTTTTCTGATTTCATTGTCTTAGAACCTTGACGAATTTCATTTGACCATGTATCCATGAGTTTTCTTGGGGCTCTTTATTCTGGTCTTTAGGGCTATGTATCTATTCCCATGTCAGTATCATACAGCTTTGATTCCTATATCTTTGTAATGTGCTTTGAAATCAGGAGGTGAGATACTTTGATCTTTGTTTTCAAGATTATTTTGTCTATGTGGAGTCCTTAGTAGTTCCATATATATTGTTGGATTTGTTTTTTCCATTTCTATGAAAAGGATGTTAATATTTTAATTGGTGTTGCAATGAATTTTTACTTAGCTTTGAGTAGTGTAGAAATCTCAGTGGTACTAAGTCTCCAGTCTATGAGCATGATCTGTCATTTCAGTTCCTTGTGCCTTATTTCATTCTCTCAGTGGGGTGTGTAGTGTTCAGTGTGCTGATCGTTCTCTCTGAAAGCCCTGTGTCCCTCCCTCCCTGATCTCAGAGTTAGTGGTGGAGGGATGGGCTCGTGAGGAGATGCAATGTCCCTCCCTCCCTCCCTCGTCACCTCGTCTCTGATGATGTTCAGCACAGGTGCCCTGGGCCCTGTGTCCATACCTGTCCCCTCAAGTGGAACACCTTCTGGGAAATCCTCTAAGATCTGGATGTTGGCATTGTTGTTTCAGTGTTTCAAGGGCTCATGAGTACCTGGAATGTATGCACGAGCCCAGGAAATACCTACAAATGAATCACCAAATCAGGTCAGCCAAATACACTACAGAAGTGTTGGGATACACTTTATAGGCCCGCAAGCCCTGTCCTTTGCCTGGACTTGAGACCAAAGAAAGATTCCAGAGTTGACAGAGATATCAAAGGTTTAATAGATGGGATGTCTTACATATCTGAAGTAAAAGGGTCCGGGTGATGAAAGGTTGTTGCTGAACCATGAACAGACGCCAGGATTCTTGGCTTCTAGAGGAGAAGACTTCAATCCAGGGCCAGAGATGAGGCTTGATTGCTCAGAGCTTTTGTGTAACCAAGTTTTATTAAAGTATAAAGGAGATAGAGAAAGCTTCTGACATAGGCATCAGAAGGGGGCAGAAAGAGTACCCCCCTGCTAGTCTTCAGCTGGATGTTATATAGTCTCTAGCAGTCTGTTAATGAAAGAAAGGAATGTCTTAAAACTCAGAATGGCACCAGGCCCCTCATCCATAAGATGTATTTTGGGATAATCCTGGCACCAGACGAGTCAACCTGGGCCATAAAAGGACTGACTTGAATCTTGTAGAAAGGCAGATTACCATACAAATAGCATCGTTTACATAGATTAGGGGAACAATGTCTGAGTATAACATAATGGTTTGTCAAGTAGGTTCTGAGCCATTAGGCAGAACCGACTTGAAGCAGAGTTTAGGGTAAAGGCATAGTACATTAACCTAGCTTAAGACAAACATTTCCATAAGAAGAATGCATTGGTTAACTCAAGGTTTGAGAATAGTTAACTTTAGGTGAAACCAGGGGTCATTATGGCAACACAGTATTTTAAGAGAAACCTCCTTTTACATTTGTATAGAGAAGGGGGGAAAAAAAAAAGAGAAAACATATCCCTAGTTTGTTTCCTCCTGCTGCTTAAGAGAGAGATAAAAATGTCTGACACTTGCAGCCTATTTCTTCATTGGAGACCCCTGGCCTTCCTGCCTGTTACCCTCTCAGAGAGATACCCACTGTGGATAGCAGGGGACAGGCAGAAGACAGCAGCTGCAGCATTCTTTACTCTGGGGGGATAAGGAGTCTACCACTTACAGTGGGAATGAGCCACTCTCATTGGCTCATTGGTTACCATGGAAACCAGAAGAGGGCCACATCCCTTTTGGCCCCTCAGGCTAAATACTCTCATGGGGCAGAGGCCTTTTCTTTGTTAATCTATCAGCCATCTTGAAATGGCCAGAAAATGAAAAGATAATAAACACGAGGGTTGTTAACATCCTATATATATATATATATCCGTGCATACTCAATCACTTAGTTGTGTCCCACTTTTTGTGACCCCATGGACTATATCCCAACAGGCTCCTCTGTCCATGGTATTTTCCAGGCAAGAATATTGAAATGGATTGTCATTTCCTCCTCCAAAGTATCTTCCCAACCCAGGGATTGAATCCATGTCTCCTGCATTGGCAGGCAAATTCTTTACCACTGAGCCACCTGGGAATCCCTACATCCTCCCTTGTACCAAAGTTCCTGTTCTGCCATAATCTGTCAGAAATGGCACAACAAGGGGTGCTGATCTTAAGATTCATTCAGTCTTCCCTGGTGGCTCAGACAATAAAGAATTCACCTGCAATCCAGAAGACCTGGGTTAGAACCCCGAGCCAGGAAGATCCCCTGAAGAAGGAAATGACTAACCACTCCAGTATTCTTGCCTGGAGAATTCCATGACAGAGGGCCCTGGCAGGCTAGTCCATGGGCTCACAAATTGCTGAAATCAACTGCATGAGTTATCTGCACACATATATAAACATATACAGTGGTTTTTGTGTATTATAGTTGGTAGCCACTAGCGAGATGTGACTGCTATAATTTGCTTAAAAACATGTTATACATGTGTCAAAACACTTGTGATTTCAGGTTGGTTAGCATGAAGGTGAGAGCACTAATGGGTCTCTAGAAATGAGAGGTTGAGAACTCTTTCAGCATCCCTATCTTTAGGTTTGCAACTGAGATCAGTGTCTTACTGAAGGGCTCTGACTGCACAGAGCACAGATGACTGCCACCTGCTATCCACAGTGGGGTTGTTGCAGGAAGGGGGACCCCTTCCAGGGCCCAAAACTGAGCTCTTGTCTAACACTCAGAAATGAATAGTCTGAGGAGACACACGTGCTGACAAAGCAAGAGATTTTATTGGGAAAGGGCACCCAGGTGGAAGGCAACAGTGTAAGGGACCCCAGAACAGCTCTCCCACATGATTGCTGTCTTAGGTGTTATTTGGTTTTATGGTGATGGGATTAGTTTCCAGGTTGCCCTTGGCCAATCATTCTGACTCAGAGTCCTTCCTGGTGGTACACGCCTTGTTAAGCCAAGATGGATGCCAGAGAGGATTCTGGGAAGTGGTCAGGCATGTGTGTCTCCTTTTGACCTTTCCCGAACTTTTCCAGTTGGTGGTGGCTTATTAGTTCCATGTTCCTTAGCAGGACCTCCTGTCGTAAAACAATTCATGCAAATGGTTACTGTGCTGCCTAGCTAGGGTGGGCGGTTTCAATCAGTGTGCTTACCCTAATAGCTCCCCACTGAGAAGCGTCATACTCAAGATACTTTGTGGGAATTGGGGCCAAGGTCTCTTTCTTCTGTAATTTCTTCCTGCTGTGCATGGGTGTAGGCCTGCCTAGCAGAGCAGAAGTCTCTCTCTACCTGATCTAAGCCAAGGTATTTTTTGCCTGAAACCAGCATTCACCCTTGTAATAACAGCAATTTAGTTTGAAACTGTTGGCTCCTCTCAGAGATGAAATAGGAGACCTAACAGGATGGTCATCACTGGTCCCCAGAAACAGGAGGCAACATTTGGGGTGAGGGCTACAGGATTTGTGACTTTTTTTTTTTTTTTTTGATTGATTGCTGGTGAGGCAAAAGAGCTGTGCCCCAGGAATCTTGTGTTTAGTCTGAAGTTATCATCCTCCACCTAGTTTGGGGCTCTAGTTCTGTAGAAGAACTCAAAGACATTGTTATGCTTATTTCTTTGAGTAGGAACCAGGACCCTGTCTGGAGGCTGTACCACCATTTGATTGTTTCTCCATCCCCTCCCTTCCCTGATTAGCAATCATTTGAATCCACCCTTTGGATCTCAGGGAAGGTCAAGGAGGCTGAATGAAGCCTATATCCTACAGACAAGAAATGGAGAACACAGAACAGATCTGTACTCCAGAGCCCCACAGAGTTCTGTTCAGTTTTAATTTAGGGAACAAGGCAGCCATGATTGTGATAACTTCCTGTGAAAATGGGGCATAGGACTGCCTCAGCCTGGAGAATAGACACAGACTTGAAAGTATTTCTGAGTTCCAAGTTCTAGATCTCAGTCTTGTATGATTAAAATCTCAATCCCTTGGTCTGCTATTTTGGTGTAACAGACCCAATTAGAAGTAGTTGGAGGAGTGATAACTGGAATTTAGTAGACAAAATAAATCTCATTTCTTTTTAGAAGAATAGGCCTGAAACCCAGTCTGGACCTGGCACTTCAGGGAGACATGTAGCCAGGTAGCCAGTTTCCTAGTTTTATAAAAAGTAAGGTTGCAGTTACTAGCTTCCAGCATACATTGTTTTGAGAATGGTGGCATCCAAGCTGGACATGCCTCAGAAATCTCAAGTGTTTAGCAAGACAAGGTCTAATCTGAAAGTACACCCATAGCATCACCTAGTTATTCCCCAAGATGTCTGAACTGTAGCTGCTCTATTTGGACTTTTAATTGTAAATTTTTCCTTAATAGCCAAAGCAGATTTCACTGTTAACGACGTCAGTGTTTCTCTAGGTATGAGAAGATGTAAGATTTGGGACTCATAAAGTCTTTTCTTGAAAAGATCTATCTGAAGGCCTGTTCTGCCAGTTTTTTTCCCCAGAGCACAGAGTGCCTCATTCCTGATTTTCATCCTGAACTCCTTTCAGGGGAATTGAAGGTCAGCAGTGGCAGTGGCCATGATTTAATCTTTGTAGATGTAGATGGCAAGTGTCAGTTTTCAGTTGGCAGAGCCCCCATTGCTCATAAACTTGACCATGATTCTGAGGGGTGCATTTCTTGACCATTTTATCCCATGGTGCTGAGAATGTCCATTCTCAGGTTTGGCAAAGATTTTGTTGACAGGCCACTCAATGTGCTGTTACTGGACTAGGCCATAAAACAGTATCCAAAATTCTCTGGACCACCTGTCTTACTAGCCTCTTGGTCCAGAACAACATTCCCTCTTGTTGCCTCTTCCCATATCTAGAGTTACACTGTTACCATCATCAATCTCATATGGAACTATATATTATTTTATCAGAGGCCTCAGTCACACATTTGGCAGTGTAAGAAACAGCAATTTTGTAAAACAGGTGAAATACAAATAACATAGCCAGCAGTATTAGTAAAGTCACAAGTAAGACTTAAGAGCTTCCATTAGATGTAGCCCAGTATATCCCAGGTCATCTGACTTAGTCTACTCTGTACGAATCTTTATCTTCCAGGGAAATTATATATTGGCACTGTCTATAAGGCACATAGGCCAGTTTTCTAGTATTACTAGACTGATTAACCTTAGTATGATTTAATTGTTTCCAACATAGAGGAGACTTAAAACTTAAATTACCATAACCTGGAGTTATCTATACAAATCCGACCCATAATTGTGGGAGATGTTTTCCTCCTTTGCTGAAACTTTGCTTGTTGCTCTGATTAAGCTTGAGTGATAGAAGAAAGCACAAATTTATGGCCGGAGTCAGAGCAGGCATTATTAATTGACCTGGTGAGGGGACCCCATCTAGTAATATCACAGTGACATGAATATGACGATAATTTCTTTTTTTTTCTAAGTAAATTTTCTCAGGGCCAACCAGTTAGAGCCTTGTAGTACAGAAATTTACCAAGGTAATCCAGAACTAGATATAGGTAATTGGCCACATACCCAACAATTGGATTGATTTCTAAAACTAGCATAGGATCAGGTCTATGATAGAAAAGCATTTGATTTATATGCAGAGGTCTAAGAAGTCAAGAAAACATTATAAACGGTCATGTAGTTTCTCCTGTTTGAGCATCATTTTAAGGTGAGATCAGGTCAGCTGTCTTCTCTATAGACCAATCTAGTGTAAGGGCCTTTGGAAGTGGGAATTAATCTAAAAGTTAATTTCCCTTCAGTTTCGTGCATGAGCCAGTTAAGAGTACCTGATAAAAACGTCCTTCCATCCAGGTTGGAGACAGTCCCTAAAATTATGTCTTTTTCCAGTTCTTGATGCAGGTCATGAGGCATCTGATCTTCATCCAAAGGTAGATTACTGAGTAAGCTTCAGAAACAAACTTAGGGTGTTCTTTACAAATTCAATTAAATTTTACATTAATATCACATAACAGCAAAGAACTATCCAAGAAATGAATCTTACTAGATGCAGACCTCCTTTAACAAACTGGGATTTAGCATATATTGAAACATCTTTTTCTCCCTAAAATTACCCTCATTTTTATCAAAAATAACCAAATTAAGGCTAGTTTGTTTGCAAAATAGGTCTGTTCCCACTAATTTTGGTCTGATGATTTATATAACCATGATTGATCACAGACTTTTTATTTTGCTGAAACACTTATAGAGTCTCAGACTGAACTTTCAAAATAAAACAGGGCTGGGAAACTCACACCAAAGGCTTATCACAGATTTTGCCTAACACATCTAGGTGAATTCTTCCCTTTTTAAGGTCTCAAAAATTCCTTGAGATTTTTGTACCTTTTAGTGAGATAACCTTCCTAACTCATCAGATAAACTGGAAACCTGAGAGTTTCCAATTTCTGGAGGAGTCAGATAGAGAGAAAATATAACTGTTTGGCTTATAATATATAATTTTACCAAAGTATTGTCATAATTAGTTTGAGAGGAAGATTTTCCCTACTCCCAGAAAACGTAAGATTCAAACCCATAATTTTTCAGATACAAACCATAAAAGTTATAAGCATATTCGCTAGTTCATTCAGTCCTTTTGTTAACTTTTGTGAAGTCATCAGGTTTTCCATTAGAATACCAGGACATATAAGGATGTTAAAGTGAAGTGAAGTTGCTCAGTAGTGTCCGACTCTTTGCGACCCCGTGGACTGTAGCCCACCAGGCTCCTCTGTCCATGGGATTCTCCAGGCAAGAATACTGGAGTGGATTGCCATTTCCTTCTCCAGGGGATCTTCCCAACCCAGGGATCGAACCCAGGTCTCCTGCATTGTAGGCAGACACTTTAACCGCTGAGCTACCAGGGAAGCCCTAAGAATGTTAAGAACAGATATAATTTCTAGGATCTCTGTACCAGTAATTTTACCATACATTGTAACATGAGTGGATTTATTACTCATTTGATAATCTCTTTCATGTAATTTAACCAACCGAATAAACACAGTTTAATATCTCTCTTTGGGATGTTTCAGGGGCCCTCTGAAGCATCCCAAAGTTAGCTAGAGGTCAAAGGAACTTCAAAAGAATTCGATTTAGTAAGTTTTATTGTAAAGATCAATTAAAAAGGTTTAGAACATTTGGTCAGATTTAGTCAATGTTGATGGGTGTATCATTTAGCTTGCTGATATGTCACAGTGGGCATAAATACCAAGGCTCAAGGTCTAGTGAAAGTCAGCTCCGCCATCTTGGACCTAGTTGGCTCTAACCAGTTTTCTTATGCTTGTGTCATTCGTAACAAAACCCATTTATCTAACTAATTGTAATCCAATTTTAGAAAATCTTGGTCATGCATAACTCTTTTTAGCATTTTTTCATTCTTTTTTTTTTTTTTTTTTTTACTGAAAACACACTTCCTACTTTTCTTTAGCAACCAAGAACTAACTTTCATATTAGCATTTTATAGATTGGCCAGCATAAATACCAGTGATAGTCTCTAAAACCCTTGCTTTCTTAGAGCATTTTAGGATGGCACCAAACATTATTCATTTATAGTCCCAAATCTCTTTGTTTCTCTGTAAGACAAAATTAGTGTTTAGTAGTAAATGTTTCAAAATCTTATTTTATTTGGAAATGATCTAACTATTCAATAGACTTCCAACACTTCGTTTAGCACAACCCTTAGAAATTCAAGTTATGCCCATCTGGAGAGAATATTTTAAACAGATATTTCTAAAGAATAATTATTCCTAATAGAGTTTATCCAAAAGCTCATCTCTCATTTACATATTTTTTATAAGTTTCTTCACTAGAGGTAATTTCCCTATTAACAAACTTGTAACAGATACAATATTTAGCTTACTAGGTACAGTGAAAATATTCTACTTAATGTTAATTACTCTAAGACATGTTTATATTAGATAGGTCAACAAACAAACATTAATATCAGGTATTTAATACTGAATATTTCCCACTTCACATGAAACTAGAATTTATTGTTTAATTTAGAATTATTTGATTTGTAAGGACTTACTTTTCTTTAAGCCAATTAAATACAGCTCATTTACAAATTAACCTCACAAATACTATCCAGAGACAAAGACATGCCAAGACATATTTAGACAGACACAATGCAAGATCTAGCTGTATTTTCTACGCTTAGTCATGAATTGGATATTACAATATAAAGTTTACTAGTTTATAAAAAACAGTTGAAATAGATAATACTTTTAAAGCCTTTTCCCCTTTTTTCCTCAGTCTCAGGAGTTAAAGATGGTCTAGATAAGTGTTCCCGAGAACAGAGCCAGAGCCCTGGTCTCAAGGCACAGGGAAAGAAAATCAAGTTCTAACAAAATGGCAGCAGGTCTAAACCAAATGGTGGCCAAACAAAGAAAAATGGCCATCAAAAATCACAACACAGAACACAAAGTTAAAACACACACATATAAACCTGGCAGTCCTCATCAGACACTCCCTTAAATATAAGAGAACAGTCTCTCAGAAAACCTCCTATACAGACACAGGACTTCAGATCCAAGTGCGAACAGAGTAAAGGAAAATATCTCAGGTCTTCAAAGATTTCAAAGGAAGGAAAGGAAGCCAGGTTGAAAGAAGGGGGAGGAGGCAGGAGAGGGGGGTAAAAGGGGTGGCCTTAGAGACATCTCCTGCCACCTGCAGATACCCAGGCCTGGGCCTCCAGAGAAGAGAGGACTGGAACTCAGCCCTACCAGAAATCAGACCAGAACAGAACCAGAATTCGAGTTCTCTGCCAAGAGGAGGTGATCAGTCTCCAATCCTCAGCTCAGGCTGAGGCCCTTCGACCATCACATTCCTGCGTCCAGGACCGGGGGACTAGTAAAAAGGGGAAGGATAGGAAGGGTTAAGGAGAGTAGAGAGAGAGAGAAAAGGGGAGAGAGGTCAGTAAAGTCTCTTGTTCTTTACCGGTCGTGGCACTCTGGTCAGTTGTCCTCATCAGGAGATCAGGGACAAAAAGGTCCCAGTTGCAGCTGCTGGGTCTGGTCCATTGGCAGGCAAGCTGGCCCCTGAGCACCCCAAGTGGTCAGGGTGTCAGTTGAAGTGAAGAAGAGTCCCCGCCAGGCTCGCCATTTGTTGCAGGAAGGGGGACTCCTTCCAGGGCTCCAAACTGGGCTCTCGTCTAACACTCGGAAATGAATTGTCCAAGGAGACATACGTGCTGACAAAGCAAGATATTTTATTGGGAAAGGGCACCCCGGTGGAGAGTAGTAGGGTAAAGGACCCCAGGAGAACAGCTCTGCCACATGGCTTGCAGTCTTGGGTTTTATGGTGATGGGATTAGTTTCCATTGGGTTGTCCTTAGCCAATCATTCTGACTCAGAGTCCTTCCTGGTGGTGCACGCCTTGTTCAACCAAGATGGATGCCAGAGAGAAGGATTCTAGGAGGTGGTCCGACATGTCGTGTCTCCTTTTGACCTTTCCCGAACTCTTCCAGTTGGTGGTGGCTTATTAGTTCCTTGTTCCTTAGCAGGACCTCCTGTCGTAAAACAACTCATGCAATTGGTTACTGTGGTCCCTGGCCAGGGTGGGCGGTTTCAATCAGTGTGCTTCCCCTAACAACTCCTCCCTGAGAGACTTCATACTCAAGTTACTTCTTGGGAATTGGGGCACAGATTTCTTTCTTCTGTAACTTCTTCCTGCTGTGCATGGGCATATGCCTGCCTAGCAGAGCAGAAGTCTCTCTCTACCTGATCTAAGTCAAGGTATTTTTTGCCTGAAACCAGCATTCACCCCTGTAATAACAGTAATTTAGTTGGTTGGGTGGGGTCTGGGACCTGGCTCTGCAACTGCTGCCAGCTGAGACCTGCCTCCTCAGCCAGGGCCGTGCACTGGTGGGAGGACGCAGACGGGGTGCTGGATAGATGCCCTCCTGAACCCCGGAAGGATAACCTGCCCACCCAGGACCCCTCCTCCTCGCCTGGGCCTGGAACTGGGAGGTAGAGGGTGGTGCCTTGGGACCTGACCCTGTCTTGTCAGAACTGAGCGTAGCATTTGCTTTGCAGGAACATCATGACCTGACCATGACCTGACCTCAAGAACAAAGACTCTGACCCCAGAAGTAACCAGGCCACTTTTTCAGCTTCCCTAGAAAAGGGCTTTGCTGAAAGCTTTCTGGGAGCTCCGGTTTTTTTTGTTTGTCCTTTCTCCTTGTTTGGACCTGAAGTAAGGCTTTCTCTGCTCCAGGCTCCTGAAGGTTTGGTATTGCTTGGCTTCACTGTGTGTTAGGAACACACACTTGTGATCAGTACCAAGATGATATTCTAATCAAGAATAGAATATCTTTTTATTCTCAATGTGTTAGCTTCATCCCTCTTCAACCTGAAATGCTATCAACAACTTGGGGGCAGGTCATTTTCTCTCATATAAATTATTTTCTTAATCAGAGAGGAATGTGTGAGCCTGAGATTCAGTTTTTAAAATAAAATGCTTGCTCTGAAAAGACAAACTTGACCATAGAAACATACTTTCTGGACAGTACCCATTGGATTCACCTTGTCCAGAGTCCAGTTCACTCTGAAAGTTCTGTGGTGTATCATTGCCACGGTAATGTGGTAATGCTCATTTTGCATTCTGTACCAAGTGCCAGTTAGTGAGCTGAGAGAGGTTCATGTAAGGTGTCAAGTGAGAAGGGCTCACCTTCAACCTTGAAAGTTTGAAAATGGGTAATCTGAACTGTTGTTCTGGAGGTAAGTCCTCACTGATCCTCTGAAGGTTGTTCCTTCAAATGGGCTGGTTAACTTTTACTAATGAATTTTCCTCATCTTTTTTTTTTTCCTTTTCCATCACTCTAATTTATCTGCAGTTATAAATATGTCTTATAGTTTTTTTTAATTCCTTGTTACATTTTGATTTTTCTGTCTGCTGACTGCCTTAATTATCTTCCTAAATTTAGAAGAATGTACAATTTCCCAGTGCCAGTTTTGTACCCGTCCTACCAGAGAACAGACGGAAAGACGTGAAGCAGGAAAACCGTGAGGTCTCCCCTACAATGGGCATTATAGGAAAAGGGAATTACAGCTCAACACTTCTAAATGTAGCTTCCCAAATCTACAGGTACTAGCAGTGTAAACCCAGAGGCTTTTAAAAAGGAAAAAACCTGGGATTTACTTGTGGGATTTCTATGGGTTGATGTGGACAAGATCACTGTTTGGCTGTTGCCAGGGAGTCTGGTGAGATGGGGCAATGCTGTCGGGTTAGTAGGACAAACATTTGGTCACTGAGGGAAGGAGGGTCTCTCTGCTGATCCTCAAGAAGAATCTTGGGTTGTGGTCTCCAGGTTGTGAGTATGGAGATGATTTTCAAAAATAATTTGGGGCTCTACTGTCTTCCACTACAGGATCTAGAGCATGATAAGGAGTTGATAAGAGTCAGAATTTTAGTGAGGGCAGACTTAAAACTCCTGCCCATTCTTACATAGTGCCAGGTCCAAGCTGCTCAAGTAAGTGTTCAGATCAGCTGTGAGACTTTGAGCATCACAGACGTAATTAAGCCACCAAAGCCCAGCACAGATGGCCACCTCCCCAGTTAACTCACATTAACTGCTCATCCAGACTTGGTCAGTAGAAGGGAAGCTAATTCCTTGTAGAGCCATCATGTAGCCTATGGTTTAGAAGGTTCTGAGCTCTGAGAAACTTGGTGACCAAACAGACACAGTACAGGATTCCATACCTTGTAAGGGCACCAAAGTAGAGGGAGTATATATTGTATATATGTATATATATAGAATGATAAGTGACCAGTAACTTTAAGCTTAGTGACTGGTCCTTCTAACAACAATGACTGATATTTAAGAAGCCTCTGTCCATCACCCAAATATTAACCTTAGAATTTAAGATTCCACTCACATCATGAGAAGTCAATATAATAAGGTTTCGTCCATTAATTATTTTTAAAGCTTCAGGTGCTACTAAAGCCGATGCCCCAACTACTCTTAGGCAATGGGCCACCCGCGTGAAATTACATCTAATTCTCTGCTTAGATAAACACTAGGTTACTGGTGAGGCCCTCGGAGTTGTGTCAAAACTCCCAAGGCCATACCTTTTCTTTCAGTGACAAACAAATTAAATTCTGATCCTGTGGACAAACTCAAAGCGGGAGCTTGCAGGAGAGCAGTATGAAGAACTTTAAAAGCTTTTTGAGTATCTGGAGACCAAACCAGTTTGTCGGTTGGAGCTTGCTGAGTTTCAGCTATAAGTTTATATAAAGGCCCGACAAGTTCCCCATAACCTGGAATCCTAATGCAACTGTAGCCTGTGATTCCTCAAAATCCTCTCAGTTGTCTTAAAGTCATAGGTAGGGGATGATTTAGTATAGGTTTAATTCTCTCGGGACCTATGGCCCTAGTCCCTTCTATGATTAGGCCCAGATATCTAACAGATTCTTGACAAAGCTGAGCCTTTTCTACTGATGCCTTGCAACTGCCGCCTGCCAGAAAGTTTAAGCTCCTGAGGCTCGTGAACAAGCTTCCTCTGTCTCAGCACAGAGCAGAATATCATCTACATATTGTAACACCACCGCTTCACAGCTATTAAAGTGTTGAAGATCCCGTGACAAACTTTGTCCAAATAAGTGAGGACTGTCACAAAATCCCTGGGGCAAAACTGAGAAGCTGGCTGTTGTAGGGTCTTCAAAGGCAAATAGAAATTGACTTTCCTCCGCCAAAGGCACTGAATAGAAAGCATCTTTCAAATCAATTACTGAGAAATATTTGGCTCATTCAGGAATTTCAGACAATACAGTGTAAGGATTAGGCACCATGGGGTGTAAAGAACTACAGCCTCAAATTTATTATTAAATCTTGAACGTCTTCATTTACCATTTGATTTCTTTATACCCAAAATAGGAGTGTTGCATGGACTGTTACAGGGAATTAATAGTCCCTGCTCCTTTAAATTTTCAGAGATGGGTTTTAACCCTTCTTTAACCTCGTTTCAGTGCATACTACTTCTTATGTGGAAATAAGTGCAGGTCTTTGAGCTTGGCAACTACAGGAATAGCAGTTTGTGCTCGACCCACTGATTTTCCATCAGCCCACACTCTAGGATTTACATTTTGTTCAATTAAAGGGAGAGAAAGGGAGGGCTCCATATTCATGAAAACAGAAGCATGGACCTTGCTCTGTATATCCCTCCCCAAATGCAGTGAGGGAGACCTGGCACGATCAGAAACTCGTGTGAAAATAGCACAGTCTCAGTTATAGCTTAAAGATCAAGTGAAATAATACCTTTTGGCTCATCCAGACAGTCCCATTATGGAAGCAGATCGGGAAGAAAGTGGGCCAGGGGCTTCAGTAAGCACAGAGTAAGCTGCCCCAGTGTCTAAAGGAAATCGACGGATTGGCCCCCCAAAGTTATTAATACTCGGGGTTCCTCAGGTGTAATTAGGACGGGAGCTTGTGTGGGGACTGCCTGGGCAACTTCAGTCCTGATTGTCTTGAGACAATCTGGGGGCAGTCTCTCTTCCAGTGTGGTCCTTTGCAGATCGAACATGGAGCTGGGGGCAGCTTAGATGCCTGAGGGCAATCCCAATTGAGGTGCCCCTCCTTTCCACAGTAATAGCAAGCCCCTCCCTTTTCACCTGGGTCCCTCTGGGCATTTTTCTCAGGCTGTTTCAGGATGGTTCTTACAGCCATTATGAGGGCTTCCGCCTGTTCCTTTTCCTGCCTTTCTATTCCTAATATTCCCTACCATAATAGACTGTCTGAGCCAGTTTTAACACATTATCTAAAGACTGATTTGGTCCACACACCCATTTTAATAGCTTATGGTGGATATCTGGAGCCAACTGAGTGAGAAATCTATCTTTTAACATCACTTTTCCCTCTTCATTTTTGAGATCAATCTTAGTGAATCTGTGAAGGGCTTCTCTCAGTTTATCTAGGAATTTACCAGGAGCTTCCTTCTCCTCCTGTTCTATGTTTGCCAATTTGCCATAGTTTACAGGCTTAGGACGCACCTGCTTGAGTCCTTCAAAATACATCTGACAAAATGACTCTGACCCCATCTCCCTTTAGCTGTGTTGTAGTCCCAATCTGGTTCTATAGTTGGGACCGCCTGATTCCCAGTGGGGAGGGCAGCTATCTTGTCCTCCCTCCCCCCTACTGATTCATTACCAAGCCATTCATCTCCATAAGCAACAGCTTTTCCCAAAATTTGACTCTGAGTCAGGAGTCAGCGTTTGTTCCAAGATATACATCACATCCTTCCAAGTAAGGTCATAAAGCAGAGTAACACCTTTAAAAGTTCTAATATATTTTTCTGGGTCCTCTAAATAGTCTCCCAGATCCTCCTTGATTCTTTGTATTTCTCAGTAAGAAAAAGGCTTAACTCGCATAGACTGATTATTTTTCCTGGTGAGTGCTTCATGAAGAGGCAACTGCTTGTGTGGCTGTTCCTCAGTCTCTCTGGCTGCTCTGTGCATATGATCCCAGGGATAGACTGGAGAAACCTGATTTTCTTAATCTCTTTGTCTCCTGTCCTCCATCTCATCTAGCAAAGTAGGAGGATAGGAGGGAGCTAAAGGAGTCACACCCAAACCCATACCCTTGGGACACAAGTCTGGCATATTTCCAAGAGAGAAAAAGGGCAACACATATGCTATTTCTACCCATTACCCTTGTTTTCTACAGAACCGGTCTAATTGTAAAACAGTGTTCTACTTAAGAGACCCTCCAATTGGCCACCATTTGCTGTTCTCCAGTGGCTACTGTGGTCATGCAGTATCACATAGGAAGAACAGGTGTGTCTTCTTTAAGCCCTGGGAATCAAATCTATCCTAGTTTCTCAGCATACAGTTCAAAGGAGTGAGGCTGGAATTGTTAACTCCCATCTGTAAGAGAGAAAAAAGTGACCAGCGCCATCTTTCTACCGGAGGCGTCCCTCCCTGCTCTAGATGGGGATGTAGACAGACTTTACACCAAAGCTTTTCTTTCCTGGTCAGACTTAGTCGGTCCCTTACTGTTGAAGGCACCGTACTCGTCCCTCCAGGTTCTACCGCCGAGATTGAGTGGGGGTGCACCAGGGATAGACCTGATGGCATCCCTAACTGACGTCCAGCTCTTCACCATTAAACTTTGCTTGCCTCTGATGCCACCCAGGGTGAAATTAGAGTAACCTTCCACGAAAAGACACCAGGATTCTTGGCCTCCAGTTGAGAATTCAATCCAGGGCCAGAGATGAGGCTTGATCACTCAGAGCTTTTGTGCAATAGAGTTTATAAAAGTATAAAAGGTATAGAAAAAGCTTCTGACATAGACATCAGAAGGGGGCAGAAAGAGTACCCCCTTGCTAGTGTTAGCAATGGAGTTATATACTCTCCAATTAGTTATGACAGGGAATCAAAAGAATGCCTGGAAGTTGTAAAGACCTCACTAGACCTACTCCCATAATTTACATTTTAAGATAACAGGATTAGCCAAAAGGTTTTTTCCAGAGACTGTCCTCAAGCAGGATACATTATTGTTATATAAGGAATGTAGAGGGAAAGAGGGGAAAAAAGCTTGTCCTTTTTCTTCCTTGAGAATTCCAGACCCCTCTCTCCTTGGGGACACCCAGACTTCTTATCAAACTGCCTAGGAAATGACTCTCTCACAAGGTCGTGGGCAGAGACTCATGGAGACAGTGAGCACTTGGAGGAGGCACAGCCTCATTCCTGGTCACATGTAGACAAGTTGAGGGTGGCAACAGGATTTTGGAGGTCAGAGACCCACTTTTTCACTGAAGCATAAAACACTGAGGTCCTGGGAGGACCCTGGAGACAAGGACACCAGGGGCCCAAGTCCAGGCTCTGAGGAGCACAGGGTCCCCTGGTCACATCCTGACTCTAAATTGCCCTTTTACTTTCTCACAGCCACTCCACATGACTACTGCCCACCAACACCAGAAAACTGTACAGCAGATAATGAAGAATTAGAGAAGAGCAAGAATATGGAAATCATTTATTTCTTCTTTCATATCTCTTTTTTTTTTTTCTTTTCTCTTTTTCTGATCCACAGACTCTCCTTGTAACCTATTCCCATCTCCTCTTTCCATCTTTTTATGATTATCATTCTGCAGGACCAGGTCTCTTATAGGCAACTGGGTTCCTGGGACCTTATATAAAATATATGAAATCTGTCTGCAGCCCTCTTCCCCCACTTTCTTAGCATCGTCCTCACTCCTGAGCTCAGGTCGGCACCCTTGAATCTGGCTTTGTCACCATGAGTGGCCTGAGCAGGAGTTGAGGCTGGAGTCAGTAGGTCTGGACCCACACAGCTCAATGGGCCCCATACAGTCTGCACTGCCCTGGGCTACTGCATATGGTTGCTTTCCTGCCCTGGAAGGGCTTGGACCTGCCCGACTGATCTCTTCCTTCTAGATGTCAGAAAACTCTGTTAATCTTTTTGAGGAATGCTTTTGGAGATGTCATTGTGCTTCCCTGGTGCCTCGAGGTTAAAGCATCTGCATGCAATTTGGGAGACCTGGGTTTGATCCCTGGGTTGGGAAGATCCCCTGGAGAAGGAAATGGCAACCCACTTCAGTATTCTTGCCTGGAGAATCCCATGGATGGAGGAGCCTGGTGGGCTACAGTCCATGGGGTCCAAAGAGTTGGACCCAACTGAGCTACTTCACTTTCACTTTCACTTTGGGGATGTCATTGATGATGATGAAGATCTGGACGAGCAAGTGTGAATGAAGGGCATGGCATGAAAAGGTGAGGCTGAAGAGGGCACATGTCCCTCTTTTTTTCTGAGGATATACACAGACAGGCAGATTCACAGTAATACTATGTGGTTTCAACACATGCCCACCTCCAAACACCCTCCTTCACACAATCCCACACCATCTAAATGATGCAGTTGCTTCTGGAGACACCAGAACTGGGCCAGTACTTTTTTCTGGGAGGTCAATCTCTAGGTCTCACCACCTGTAAGAACCAAAAATCAGGGCTCCTCCTCAAATTGATGCAGCAAAGGGCCCCACCTTCACCAATTAGATTGTATCTGAGCAGAGGGATGTATATCCCTGAATATGAAGAAATCTCTTTGGCTGTTTCATAAACCTGTGATGAGAGATAAGAAAAAAGTGTGAGGGTGTCAGCGTCTTTTATTCTCTGCACTAAGTCTTCTCTTCTGATTTTTCTTCTCAGAAAACTAAAACTCCTTAAGTCAATGGCCTCAAAAGAAAACAGAAAGGCTCCCATGTTAAAAAGGGTGGCCTATTTCATGTAAGATCTCTGTTTCCATTTGAACAACAATTACAAAATTCTTTTCCAAGAGGAAAAATTTCTGCTGAGGAAAGTACCTACTGTTATACAGTAGTAACTGATGCTTTCATTTTAACATGTCCTTTGGAATCAGCTCTGTGTTGACAATTGATATACCTTAAATATTCTAGCAACCAAGTAAACTGTATGCATCAGTGATAATGTACATTGTCAGACTACTGTAATTGTATTCGACTGAATAAAAAAAAAAGAAGTGAAGCAACGGCCTTATCCCAGATAAACAGATGTGACCATACCTTCAGGGTACTCAATCCCTGTTCCTCATTCCAGCCCCAGGGGGGTTCCTCCAGCAGATCCTCCTGGGGAAGTAGTGAGACACAGAGTAGCTGTCAGGACACTGGTGAGGCTGCTCACCAATCCCTCAGTGTTCTGTTTTTCTTTTTTTTTTTTGATGGGGACACAAGGTGGAGCGTATGCATGTGGGAGGTTAGTAATTATGGACTGAGCTACCATTGAATCATTCTCTTTGCTGGATGAAGGAGAGCAAAGGAGAGGAGCAGGAAAGAAATGAGCTACAGCTTCTGCATATTAACCAGTGATAACCTAACAGATGGGAAAAAGAAACACTAAAATGCATGTCAGCTTTCAATGATAGAGACCTATGACCCTCCTGTCTGTTGAGCTGCAATTCCCTTATTGTGCAATGTCCAATGTTGGGGAGACCTCATGGTTCTCCTGCTTCTGTTCTTTCCATTTTTGTTTTTATGGAAGAGTGGGTACAAAACTATCACTAGGAAATTGTACATTTTTCTAATTTAAGAAGATATTTAAGGTGGCCATTTGACAGCAACCAAAAAATATAAATTAAGGAATAAAACAAACTATAAAATACATCTATATCTCTGTAAAGGGATGGAAATGAAAAAAAAATGAGTTGATGTATGGCAAAACCAATACAATATTGTAAAGTAATTAACCTCCAATTAAAATAAATTTATGTTAAAAAAAAGGAAAAACAAGTCAGTAATAGTTAACCAGCCGATTTGAACAGCCTACAGAGGATCAGTAGGAACCTCCCTCCAGAACAACAGTTCAGGTTGCCCATTTTCAGTCTCAAGGTTGAAGGTGAGCTCTTCTCACTTGACACCATATGTGAACCTCTCAGCTCACAAAGCGACACCTGGTGCAGAATGTGCATTATCACATTACAGTGGAGATGATTCATCACAGAACTTTCAGAGTGAACTGGACTCTGCACAGGATGAGTCCAACTGCTACTGTCCAGAAACTGTGTTTCTATGGACAAACTGGGCTTTTCAAAGTAAATATTTTTTCTCAACTAAGGAATCCTAGGTTCACAGATTTCTCTTTGATTAAGAAAATAATGTATATGAGAGAAAAAGGCCTGCCCCCCAAATACAGTTGTTTGTGAACGTCTCAGGGTGAAGAGGAACAAGGCTAACATGTTGACAAGAAAATGAATTCTATTCCTGTATATATATCATTTCTAAAATTTCTAAGTAACCAGATATTTCTAGATCAAATAATTCAAAATACGTTCCAGTTGAAATAAAAAGCATTAATTGAAATTCAATTGCAAAATGTCATATTCTTACTGTAAAATACATATACTTATCAAATTGTGTAAATCTTTCTCTCCTTCTCTACATATATTACTTCCTTTTCTCCATATGCACCTACATGTACAGACTTACTTATCTCTCAATCTCTGCCAATTCATGTAACAATTTATCTGTTATTGTGTGTAAAGCCTGGCTATTCACTGAACAAGTAACAAAAAACAATTCACTGTGTTTTCAGCTGTAGGTTAGGTGAAAGTGTATTGTTTTTCTACATGAAGAATTTTAGACCACCCAAAACTCTAGGATTAAATGTGTGTTCAGGGTCACAATTCAACACCTAATCAATCCCCATTCTCATGGTCATGAACAGTGGCTATAGAATGATAAGTGACCAGCCCCCTAAAACACAGAAGCGAAAACTTTAAGAGAAAGATGAAAAAGTGAAAATGAAGTCACTCAGTCATGTCCAACTCTTTGTGACCACATGGACTGTAGCCTACCAGGCTCCTCTGTCCATGGGATATTCCAGGCAAGAATACTGGAGTGGGCTGCCATTTCCTTCTCCAAAAGTTGCCCCATTTAAAACAAATTACCCCATTAAAAGTTGCCGCATTTAAAACAAATTAATTCCATGCCCAAGGCATGGAATCCCGTATTGTGTGTGTGTACCTCTGTGTTCAATAACATCTGATTCTTTGAAACCCCATGCCTGGTAGCCCACCAGGTTCCTCTGTCCATGGGATTTTCAAGGCAAGAATACTGGAGTGGGTTGCCATTTCGTTTCCAGGGGATCGTCCAAACTCAGGGATGGAACTCATGTCTCCTGTGTCTTCTGCACTGGCAGGTAGATTCTTTACCACTGAGCCATCTGGGAAGGCCAGGTGTAATACAAAGCCTTATCGTTACTGGAAAAAAAAAAAAAAAAAGAATGAAAGTGTTAGTAACACAATCACGTTGGGCTCTTTGCATCTCAGTGGACTGTAGCCAGCCAGTCTCTCTGTCCATGGGATTCTCCAGGCAAGAATACTGGAGTGGGTAGCCATTCCCCTCTCCAGGGGTCTTCCCAACCCAGGGATTGAACCTGTGTCTCTTGCACTGAAGGTAGATTATTTATTGTGTGAGCCACCAGGGAAGCCCTTCATTGCTGACTCAACTCACCTCACCTCCAAATATCTGAACTAACAGATTAAGTGGGTCCTTGATGAAGTAAAACAATAATTAAGATGGTGTCAAATTATTTAAAAGGATTACCCAACTGAGATATGAACCAAGTGTGGACTGTGAGGAAAGCTGAGCACCGAAGAATTGATGCTTTTGAACTGCGGTGTTGGAGAAGACCCTTGAGAATCCCTTGGACTGGAAGGAGATCCAACCAGTCCATTCTGAAGGAGATCAGACCTGGGATTTCTTTGGAAGGAATGATGCTAAAGCTGAAACTCCTGTACTTTGGCCACTTCATGCGAAGAGTTGACTCATTGGAAAAGACTCTGATGCTGGGAGGGATTGGGGGCAGGAGAAGAAGGGGACGCCAGAGGATGAGATGGCTGGATGGCATCACTGACTCGATGGAAGTGAGTCTGAGTGAACTCTGGGAGTTGGTGATGGACAGGGAGGCTTGGCGTGCTGCAATTCATGGGGTCACGAAGAGTCGAACATGGCTGAGTGAATGAACTGAACTGAAATGAAATGAACAATTTTAGTGCTTCCTAGCTTGATGGAAAATGTGTGTATGTGTGTCTGTGTGTGTGTGTATATAAATAAGGAAACTGAGGAATAAAAATTAAAAAAAGAATTAGGGAATCTATTTATTTTTAATAATATTTAAAAAGTATGTATTAAATTTGTTACAATATTGCTTAGTTTTTATGTTTTAGGATTTTTGGCTCCCAGGCATGTGGGATCTTAGTTCCCGACTAAAGATTGAACCCAGAACCCATTCCCCTTACTTTGGAAGGGGAAATCCTAACCACTAGACTGCCAGGCAAATCCCTAGGGACTGTATTTTCAAATATATTGGAGGAATATAATTCAAAAAGAAATAAAGGACAGCAGTTCAGACACCCAATTTTAGAAGGAAATCAGAATGAAACAGATTTCCCTTCCAGTTACCACCTGAGAACTCATGGTGAACGAAGAGCAAATGAGTAAATGTAGGTACAACTCTTAGAAACATGTACGTCAGAGTGTCAGCACTATCTGATAGTTCCATTAATAAGTCTGGAAAAAATAACAGCACTTCCAGAGACAGCATCTAGAAGGCTATAGAATACGGAAGGAAGGAAAGAGATTTTAATATACATTCTGTTGTAACCTGTGAATTTTCCACAACTGTGTTATTCTCGATGCTTTTAATATAAAATATTTTTATAAACTAAGCCCCATGTCATGGCACGTGACACCCACTTTGGTCCCAAGGTGAGGAATTCAGACAGGGTGCACTGGGGATGGCTATTTCTGCTCTAGGATGTTGGGGTCTCAGGAGAGAAGACTCACCAGTTGGGGTTGATACTAACACTAGGAGCTGGACTCCACTGGAGGTGACGTCCCTACCACGTCTGCAGCTGAAGCTGGGCTTGCTGGCAGAGCTTCAGGAAGCCTCCCCACGAGGCCTGGGCTTCCTCCTAGAAGGCAGAACCACAGAGCTCATTGTGGGTGGTGGATGGCTCCAGCAGGAGGTTGACCTGAGTGGCTCATGGCCTTTTCAGGCTTAACTGTGGACATTACACAGTGTTATTTCCAGGACATCTGTCAGTGATAAGTAAGCCCTCATTACTCTGTATCAACTCTTGTTAAAGGAAAGGGCCTAGACTCACATCTAAGTGGGTGAAACATAAAAGAAATTGCATAGGTGTTAAGATTTATACCTGTACATATCAGTTTAAAAATAATAGCAACACATGAAAGGATGCTCAGCATCATTAATCATCAGGGAAATGCAGATTAAAAAAACAAACAATGAAGTATACAAAAAACAAATGTTGGTGAGGATACTGAGAAAAGTGAATCCTCCCACACTGTTGGTGGGTATGTAAATTGCAACAGACACTACAGAAAACAGTATAAAGCTTCGTCAACAAAATAAAAATAGAGCTACCATATGATCTAGCAGTTCTACTCCTGAGTATATATTTGAAGAAAACCAAAACCACTAGTTCAAAAACGTACATGAAGCCCACTGTTCAAAGCAGTATTATTCACAGTTGCCAAGATATGAAAGTAACCTAAGTATCCAGTGAATGGATAAAGAAGATGTTATGTGTGTGTGTGTATATATTCACATATGGGTGTGTGTGTATATATATATATATATATATATATATATATATTCACAGACATACAATAGAATACTGCTGCTGCTGCTGCTAAGTCGCTTCAGTCGTGTCCGACTCTGTGCGACTCCATAGACGGCAGCCCACCAGGCTCCACCATCCCTGGGATTCTCCAGGCAAGAACACTGGAGTGGGTTGCCATTTCCTTTTCCAATGAATGAAAGTGAAAAGTGAAAGTGAAGTCGCTCAGTCGTGTCCGACTCCTAGTGACCCCATGGACTGCAGCCTACCAGGCTCCTCTGTCCATGGGATTCTCCAGGCAAGAGTACTGGAGTGGGGTGCCACTGCCTTCTCCAAATAGAATACTACTCATTCATAAGAATTAAAATATGCCATTTGTAGCAACATGGATAGATTTGGAAGGTATTATGCTCAGTGAAATAAATCAGAGAAAGACAGATACTGAATGATATCCCTTATGTGTGGAATATCAGTAACACAACAAACTAGTGAATGTAACAAAAAGAAGCAGACTCATAGAGAGAGAGACCAAACAAGTGGTTACCAGTGGTTACCATTTCTTTCTCCAGGGCACCTTCCCCACCCAGGACTTGAATCCTTATCTCCTGCATTGGCAGGCAGATTCTTTACTTCAGAAGGAAAGCCCAAGGAAGCCCACAGATACGTATGAAGATATATAAATACATATGAAACTGAATCACTTTGCTGTATACCTGAAATGAATACAACATTGCAAATCAACTATACTTCAATAAAAGTTAAATATTAGTTCAAAAAATAAACAGACTTTTAAATGGCCTACAGGTAATTTGACTCAAAGCAAAGTAAGCAATAATTTCAGTATCAGCATTTATATATCTCCATTACATAAGACTGTTCAAGTGACCCCTGCTCCCTTCCCACTATATGCTCCTACCTCTATCTCTAGTCTCAGGCCTCACTCTGATGTCAAACACTACACGTGCACAGCTTGCACTGTGGAGTCTGGGAGAAGGAAAATCCCAGTTTTATTGTTTAATAGCCATGAGAGTGTTCTGAACTTAATATTATCATCCGACACTTTTCTGTTGCAGTCTTAATTCTGTATCTACACAGAGAGAAAACCATGAGAGAACCCAAGGAGAAGGCAGTCATCTCAAAGTGAAGGATGGACTGCTCAAGAAAATCCAACTCGACCTTAAATCCAGCCTCCAGAACATGGAGAATAGTGTTCGGTCTTTTAAACAACCGGGTCTGTGGTATTTTGTGATGGCAGTCCTAGTAAACTAAGACAAGACTCTAAAATATCTTTGAATCTAAATTACTTTATTTATACAGCTTATAATTACCAATGCATTGACTAACAAGTGAAATAATCTAGAGACAATGTTTACATACCTGATTTTAATTTTCTCTTTGTATGTTTTTCCTGATTGACTTTCCAATTTCCAATGAACTACTCATTGAACTCATTCTCAGGGTTTCCTGGTGTTGTGGACTCAGAGGTAAAGAAACCACCTGCCAATTCAGGGGATGTGATTTTGATCCCTGGGTTGGGAAGATCCCCTGG
>NW_020867069.1:217148-272457 GCF_003369695.1 Bos indicus x Bos taurus
GGTCCGTCTAGTCAAGGCTGTGGTTTTTCCAGTGGTCATGTATGGATGTGAGAGTTGGGCTGTGAAGAAAGCTGAGCTTCGAAATATTGATACTTTTGAACTGTGGTGTTGGAGAAGACTTTTGAGAGTCCCTTGGACTGCAAGGAGATCCAACCAGTCCATTCTAAAGGACATCAGCCCTGGCTGTTCTTTGGAAGGAGTGATGCTAAAGCTGAAACTCCAGTACTTTGGCCACCTCATGCAAAGAGTTGACTCATTGGAAAAGACTCTGATGCTGGGAGGGACTGGAAGCAGGAGGAAAAGGGGACAACAGAGGATGAGATGACTGGATGGCATCACTGACTCGATGGACATGAGTGTGAGTGAACTCCAGGAGTTGGTGATGGACAGGGAGGCCTGGCATGCTGCAATTCATGGGGTTGCAAAGAGTCGGACATGAGTGAGTGACTGAACTGAACTGAAAATAAAATCTCATTGTTTCCATTGTTTCCCTATTTCTTATGGAGTGGTGGGACCAGATGCCATTCAGTTCAGTTCAGTTTAGTCACTCAGTCGTATCTGACTCTTTGCTATCCCATGGACTGCAGCACACCAGGGCTCCCTGTCCATCACCAACTCCCAGAGTTTACTCAAACTCATGCCCATTGAGTCAGTGATGCCATCCAACCATCTCATCTTCAGTCGACCCCTTCTCCTCTTGCCCTCAGTCTTTCCCAACATCAGGGTCTTTTCAAATGAGTCAGCTCTTTGCATCAGGTGGCCAAAGTACTGGAGATTCAGCTTCAACATCAGTCCTTCCAATGAATATTCAGGACTGATTTCTTTTAGATGGACTGTTTGGATCTCCTTGCAGTCCAAGGGACTCTCAAGTCTTCTCTAACACCAAAGTTCAAAAACATCTATTCTCAGTGCTCAGCTTTCCTTAGAGTCAAAATCTAACGTCCATACATGACTACTAAAAAACCATAGCCTTGACTAGACGGACCTTTGTTGGCAAAGTAATGTCTCTGCTTTTTAATATGCTGTCTAGGTTGCTCATTATCTTAATGATAATATCAGATACCATTATCTTAATTTCTTCAATGTTGAGGTTTAAGCTAGCATTTTTTTTTTTTAATCTCGTCTTTCACCTTTAGTTCCTTTTTGCTTTCTACCATGACTGGTTTTGCAATAGACATTACTAGGCAGTCAGTGTAAAAACTCTGAAACCTTAGTCTCGTTTTCAGTAAACATCCTGCTCCCTTGTCCTGAATTCTTGGAATGTGTCTTTAGTCTGATTAATTTTCAGCACTCAGATCCAAAGAAGAGCATCAATTAAATTCTGTTCCATATGCTTGAGGGAGAAACAATGGTGATCATTAATCTTAAGCCCATACCTCTGGCCCATAGTAAAATGGACAGAGGGCAATGAAAAAGGGCAGTGACTTAATCCAAGGATCAAAAGAAGTCATAAAGATGACGTTAAGTATCTTGACCGTTGAAGTGAATGCTTAGAAATAATGTGATTTGCTGCTGCTAAGCCGCTTCAGTCGAGTCTGACTCTGTGCGACCCCGTAGATGGCAGCCCACCAGGCTGCCCCATCCCTGGGATTCTCCAGGCAAGAGTACTGGAGTGGGGTGCCATTGCCTTTGCCGAATGTGATTTAAAGGAAGGCTATAAAAACCACCTTGGGGATTCTTTACCCCCTCTCTATGCTGAGTGTCTATGCTGAGAGCTTTGCAATTTCCTCCTCTTTAATAAATCTTATTCAGTTACTACCATGAGTGTTTGCATGTTCATGGATTCCATTCTTTGGCTGCGTGGACAACAACTCGGATTCCTGTCTCATCTTTTGGCGGCTCGTCTGGAAATCCTGAATGCCTACTCAAGGTAAGCACAGACACTCACTCTCAAATCTGTCATTCACTTCTCATTACCTAATCCAGCTGCATGATCTCTTAAGCCACTCTATTTCACAAGCCTGCCTGAGTTCCAAAGGCAGACAGCTTTAGTAGACAGTGGCCTCGGGTCTCGGTATTAGCCAGCAGATTGACCTGGGGTGCTGAGGAAACTCTCTGCTAGGCTGCTGTCTTAGTGAGAACTGCAGGACATCTACCATTTCTCTTTCCTAACATTTAGAGGTTATGAGAGTTTTCATTTAAGGTAGGATCATTTCGGAGTGTGTGTAAATACTACTAACCTTGTTCACTACATAGCTTGCTTTAGGGGAACTCCAGTTCAGGCACACCCAATGTTCAAGAGCACAGCAAGTCCACCAACTTAGGCTCTCACTCTATATCTCTCTCTAGGTGGAAAGGAAGATAGAGACAGGAAGAGGACAACAGTCCAGGGTAATTGGATAATGATGCTCAAGACCAGGTGCACTCCAGAGTTGAGGGAAGCATACTTTATTGTTGTTTCTTTTCTCCCACTGTGCAAGGTGGGGACACCTTCTATCAGAAGAACCAGAGAAAAGATGAAGAGCACTGGACACTGGTCTTTTGTCTTTCAGATGGGAGCCACCTCTTCATGCCCTACACCCAGCTCAAGGCGGATGCCTTTGCAAAGTATACTGAAGAACTAGAAGAAGTTTGACCCTTAGACTTTGTTAAAGAAGTGTATGATCTTTTTCTGCACCAAGGCATAGCCTCAATAGGTTATATCTGATGGTGAAAAATGGTCCCCTGAGGGCTCATTTGACTATAATACCATCCTCCAACTAGACCTCTTTCGTAGACCAGAAGGAAAATGGTCAGAAGTGCCATGTATACAGGCTTTGTCTTGAGAGAAAACGCTCTTATCCAGGAGTTGTGGGCTTGCTACTTCCATGCTGCCTATAACTTCCTCCACGTCCTCAGGTCCAAACTGTCGCCCTTAACCAGAGCTGCCCAAACCTAGCCCACAGGAGCCTCCACAATCTCTGGTAATGCCTTGGGCACCAGAAGCAGCACCTACCCCAGTGGCTCCTAACCCAACACTGGTGATCTCTAGGCTATATCCTCCCCTCCTTCCATTACAAGAAGCTCCTAATGGGGACTTGGGAGCCACAGGAGTCCATGTTCCTTCCCCCCTCCGAGATTGAAGGCAAAGTAAATTAGACCTAGGAAGCTTTACTGAAGATCCTGACAATTATGTAAGTGTTTTCCAGGGTCTAAACCAATCTTTGAAATGGCATGGAAAGATACTATGCTAATCCTGACTAGCACCCTTACTGACAATGAAAGAAGTAGTAATTAAAAATGCCCATGGTTGGGGAGATGAATGGTAAGCTATTGGCATGCAGTGGAGACCGGACAGTGAATCAGCCTGGTTACCTACTGGGCTCCAGGCAGTGCCCATAGCTGATCCTAATTGGGCACATGACAAAGACAGTGATGATTGGAAGAGAGTTCACTTTATCACTTGCATTAGGGAAGACTTAAGAAAATCATGAGCTAAGCCCTTAGACTACTCCAAAGTATCTGGAGTGACTCAGGAAACGGAGGAAATTCACATAGCTTTTCTGGAAAGGCTCAGGGAGGCACTGAAAAAGCACACTAATTTGGACCCAGATGCCCCAAACTTATTCTTAAAGACAAATTTATTACTCAGTCGACTCCAGATATTCAAAGGAAACTCTAAAAACTGGCCTTTGGCCCTCATATAGATTTAGAGGGCCTCGTTTAAGGAACATAATACTTCTCAAAATAGTCTGGAGTTAAAACTCACCTCCAAGTCCTCCTCACCATTCTATGCAAAACAAAGAACTCTGACCTGAAGAAAAAAAATGGACAATAAGGTTGATCATGCGCAGCTCCTAGCTGGTCCCAGCTGGTCTCCAGAATTCCTTGCCCCAGCCGTTTATGAAATAACTACTCTGAACACTTCCCTGGCTTCCCTGTGGCTCAGATGGTAAAGCGTCTGCCTACAATGCAGGAGACCCGGGTTCAATCCCTGGGTTGGGAAGATCTCCTGGAGAAAAAATGGCAACCCATTCCAGTATTCTTGCCTGGAAAATCCCATGGACAGAGGAGCCTGATAGGGCTACAGTCCACGGGGTGCAAGAGTTGGACACGACTGAGCGACCTCACTCACTCCAAATAATCTTGGAGAAGAACAGGCCCCCTTAACAGTAAATGTCCACATATATGCCTATATATACTTACTCTTTTCTTGGGGTAGTGCAGCAGCTCACTACTCTGACTGCTGCCCCTTCTTGCCTCATTAAAGGTGAATGTTCCATAAAGTGCCGGTCTCCTTCTTTTTCTGAACCTCGCCTCCTCTAACTCCCTTACCCTACACTGGTAAGAGCTGCCACATGAGTACTCCTAAACAGCAATCAGGAAGAACCTAAAGAAAAAGAGAATAGAGATAAGAGAAAGGCCCAAGCTCTCATTATGGCCCTACAGGGAGTTAACTTTAGGGCTACAAAGGAGGGAGGACAAAAGCAGAAACCTGGCGTCTGTTTTTGTTGTGGCAAGGATGGACACTTTAAGGGACAATGCCCCCAAGGCAAGCAGAGGCCACCACCAAGGCCTTGCCCCATTTGCAAGGGAGATCACTGGAAGAGTAATATCCCAAGGACATAGGTTTCAGGGGTCAGAAACTCAGACACAAGATCAAGATTCACGGGGCCCAGGGCTTCCCACTTTGGCTTCTGTCCTCATTACCACACAGGAGCCTCAGGTGACTCTAACTAGAAGAGGCCATCCTGTTAAATTCCTACTGGATACAGGAGCCACTTTCTCAACCCTCCTGTGTAATCTGGGTCCTTCTTCTACTAAGTCAGCTACTAAAGGTGGCATTTCTGGAAAGCCAATTACAAAATTCTTTACACAACAGTTGAGTTGTAACTGGGATTCTCTTCCTTTTTCTCATGTGTATATGTGCATGTGCTCAGTCGTGTCTGCAGCTCTGACTTTATGACCCCATGGACTGCAGCCTGCCAGACTCCTCTGTCCAAGGGATTTTTCAGGCAAGAATACAGGAGGAGGTTGCCATTTCCTCCTCCAGGGGATCTCCCCCACTCAGGGATCGAATTTGCATCTTTTGCAACTGCCTGCATTAGCAGGCTGATTTTTTTCTACTGCGCCACCTGGGAATCCCAAGTGAGCACAGGGCGCCTGGCGTGCTGGGCGTGGGGTGAAGGGCAGTGGCACCGAAACTCCACGAGGTGAGGAAGGCAGAGGGCGATCACCCCAGGCCGGCCGACTGTCTCCTCCCACGGCGAGGCCAAAAGATCCCCCACGCTCCATCCACGAGGGATGCAGCGTGCTGCCCCAAAGTTCTGTTGGGGAGACCGTCCTCGAGGGCCTGGTGGGCCGAAAGTAGGGCTAAGGACACCAGCCGGGCACATCGGAGACGGTCGTGGCACCCTCACTTTCACCCCCCTGGGGGTGGCGGTATAGGCAAGGTAGCCAGCCCGTGACCCGCGCACACTGGGACAAGCCCACCGCAGGGGGCACAGGCGCTCCTCCTGGTCCAGCACCCAACAACATCGGTGCACAGAAGGCGGCAAAGGGCAATGGAGCCGGGGCAAGGCGGGCCGGGAAAGCGAGACGCACCAAGGCGCAGCCCCAGGGATCAGAGGACAGGACGGATGAGGCACCAATGGAGTGCGGACACGTAGGCCCACGTGGCAAAGACGCGGCAGAGGCACAGACCCGACGGTGGAGGTGGGGTGGCCGCGATCGACAGTGAGGGGCCCGGAAGCCATTCAAAACGACCCGGAAGCAAAGCAGCTACCGCATCACGCCACGGAATCTCACCGCCAGAAGCCTCCAGCACAGGAGCGGACCCTGGCACCCAGGACGTCTACTGCCCTTCCTGGTCCCCATGGGGCCCCACTGTCCAGGCTTGCGCCCATCACCGCCAACACCCAGAGCCACAACTGGTCCTGGAGAACACTCTCCCGCTGCGTACCAGCGCCTCCACAGCCCTCACGTGCACCTTGCTCTGCCCAGCCCTCACGTGCAGCTTGCTCTGCCCATCTTCCCCCCTTGGGGACCGAGAGCACTTCTCTGCCCGGAGATGCCACTGGCCATGGAGGCCAGGGAAGGACACCACATGAGGTGAGATAGGTTAGGACCTAAACCGGGTAAGGGGGTGCTGAGCGGTCACCTCTGTGGGGTGGGCCGGGAGCTGGGGAAAGCCGGAAGTGACAGGGAAGGGCAACAAACACGCTCAGGGAGGGCCAGCAGAGACGGGCACCAACGCTGTCTGGTGATCAGAAAGACGGAGTCACGGCCGGCCACCCAGTTTTCAAGTAGGAATATGGCTATTTTTAAACAAAATGCGTCCACACCTGTTAAAGGATTTTGAGAGGCAGATTGGAACCGCTCACCCTTATATGTACTATCAGCTGATTGAGTAGAATGATTTGAATTTGTTTCATGAATATAAAGATATTTTGCTGCTTTGTTCTCCAAAGGTATACTACAGATTTACACTCCAAACAGTAACAGAGATGAATTTCAGGTGTTTAATGCATTCATCACCTTTTGGTAATTTTTTTTTTCTTTTTTGTTTTATTCATCCTGTTGCGTATGTAATGGATCCTAGTTTTCTTGAATACGTATTTTTTCCTGATGACTAATGATATTATGCAAGTAAGTTTTGTGGTCATCCCTTTATTTTTGCCAACTTTTGTTGTGTTATTTGCCTTCAGATCAGATCCGATCAGTTGCTCAGTTGCGTCCGACTCTTTGCCACCCCATGAATCGGAGCACGCCAGGTCTCCCTGTCCATCACCAACTCCCAGAGTTCACTCAGACTCACGTCCATCGAGTCAGTGATGCCATCCAGCCATCTCATCCTCTGGCGTCCCCTTCTCCTCTTGCCCCCAATCCCTCCCAGCATCAGAGACTTTTCCAATGAGTCGACTCTTTGCATGAGGTGGCCAAAGTACTGGAGTTTCAGCTTTAGCATCATTTCTTCCAAAGAAATCCCAGGACTAATCTCCTTCAGAATGGACTGGTTGGATCTCCTTGCAGTCCAAGGGACTCTCAAGAGTCTTCTCCAACACCACAGTTCAAAAGCATCAATTCTTTAGCGCTGAGGCTTCTTCACAGTCCAACTCTCACATCCATACATGACCACAGGAAAAACCATAGCCTTGACTAGATGAACCTTTGTTGGCAAAGTAATATCTCTACTTTTGAATATGCTATCTAGGTTGGTCATAACTTTCCTTCCAAGGAGTAAGCGTCTTTTAGTTTCATCGCTGCGGTCACCATCTGTAGTGATTTTGGAGCCCAGAAAAATAAAGTCTGACACTGTTTGCACTGTTTCCCCATCTATTTCCCATGAAGTGATGGGACTGGATGCCATAATCTTCGTTTTCTGAATATTGAGCTTTAAGCCAACTTTTTCACTCTCCACTTTAACTTTCATCAAGAGGCTTTTGAGTTCCTCTTCACTTTCTGCCATAAGGGTGGTGTCATCTGCATATCTGAGGTTATTGATATTTCTCCCGGCAATCTTGATTCCAGCTTGTGTTTCTTCCAGTCCAGCGTTTCTGATGATGTACTCTGCATATAAGTTAAATAAACAGGGTGACAATATACAGCCTTGATGTACTCCTTTTCCTATTTGGAACCAGTCTGTTGTTCCATGTCCAGTTCTAACTGTTGCTTCCTGACCTGCATACAAATTTCTAAAGAGGCAGGTCAGGTGGTCTGGTATTCCCATCTCTTTCAGAATTTTTCCACAGTTTATTGTGATCCACACAGTCAAAGGCTTTGGCATAGTCAATAATGCAGAAATAGATGTTTTGCTGGAACTCTCTTGCTTTTTCCATGATCCAGCAGATGTTGGCAATTTGGTCTCTGGTTCCTCTGCCTTTTCTAAAACCAGCTTGAATATCAGGAAGTTCATGGTTCACATATTGCTGAAGGCTGGCTTGGAGAATTTTGAGCATTACTTTACTACCGTGTGAGATGAGTGAAATTGTGCGGTAGTTTGAGCATTCTTTGGCATTGCCTTTCTTTGGGATTGGAATGAAAACTGACGTTTTCCAGTCCTGTGGCCACTGCTGAATTTTCCAAAATTGCTGGCACATTGAGTGCAGCACTTTCACAGCATCATCTTTCAGGATTTGAAATAGCTCAACTGCAATCCTGTCACCTCCACTAGCTTTGTTCGTAGTGATGCTTTCTAAGGCCCACTTGACTTCACATCCCAGGATGTCTGGCTCTAGGTGAGTGATCACACCATCGTGATTATCTGGGTCGTGAACATCTTTTTTGTACAGTTCTTCTGTGTATTCTTGCCATCTCTTCTTAATATCTTCTGCTTCTCTTAGGTCCATACCATTTCTGTCCTTTATCGAGCCCATCTTTGCATGAAATGTTCCTTTGGTATCTCTGATTTTCTTGAAGAGATCTCTAGTCTTTCCCATTCTGTTGTTTTCTCTATTTCTTTGCATTGATTGCTGAAGAAGGCTTTCTTATCTCTTCTTGCTATTCTTTGGAACTCTGCATTCAGCTGCTTATATCTTTCCTTTGCTCCTTTGCTTTTTGCTTCTCTTCTTTTCACAGCTATTTGTAAAGCCTCCCCAGACAGCCATTTTGCTTTTTTGCATTTCTTTCCATGAGGATGGTCTTGATCCCTGTCTCCTGTACAGTGTCACGAACCTCATTGCATCGTTCATCAGGCACTCTATCTGTCAGATCTAGACCCTTAAATCATTTCTCACTTCCACTGTATAATCATAAGGGATTTGATTTAGTTTATTTGCCTTATTAGTACACTAAACTTCTTTATAATTGGGACTGTGAGTCTTTTCTTAGAATAATATATATTTCAGATAACCTTCTTCATACTTTGGCCTGTGTATTTACTCACAAAATGCATTTGGTAAGCAGAAGTTCTTATTCATAATACATTTCAGTTCCTTGTATTTTCCTGTGTAATTATTACTTTTCAAATCCTGGTTAAGAAATAATTCCTACTCCAAGATTTTGAAAATGTTTCCTTATGCTTTATCTTCTAAGAGACAATTCTATTTTTGTTTGCACTTATATCTATAATCTATCTAGAATATATTTATGTGTTTAGTGTGAGGTTGCTGTTGTTGTTTAGTCACTAAATCCAACTCTTTGTGACCCCATGGACTATAGCCCTCCAACCTCCTCTGTCCATATAATTTTCCAGGCAAGAATACTGGAATGGGTTGCCATTTCCTCCTCCAAGGGATCTTCCCAACCCAGAAATAGAACCTGTGTCCCCTGTCCCCTGCTTGGCAGGTGGATCATTACTACTGAGCCACCTGGGAAGCCCTTAGTATGAGGTAGGTGGTTACATTATTATTATTTTTTCTGTGTACTTATTTAAACAAACTCATTAAATTTCCTAAAAATAGTACAATTTCCTCTCACTTCACTGCAGTGGAATATTTCTTACACATAACATAACTTTGTAAAGTATTAATATATGTTTGTCTGGCTTCTGTTTTATTCTGTTTTACTGGCCTTTTTGTTTCTTCCTATTTTTACTCTAATGCTTCACAATCTTATTTACCAGTGGTTTATAAGAGCCTTGATATCTGGTGGTAAATGATGATGATACCAGCAATTGAGATACAAAATGGTTTTGCTTTATAGAATCTTTTCTTATGTTATTAAGTGGAAGAATTACTTGAGTATTAGTTAGTGTTAGTTGTTCAGTCTTGTCTGACTTTGCAACCCCATGAGTTGTAGCTCACCAGGCTCCTCTGTCCATGGGGTTCTCCAGGTGAGAATACTGGAGTGAGTAGACCTTCCTTTCTCCAGAGGATCTTCCTTACCCAGGATCTCTTACATTGCAAGCAGATTCTTTACTGTCTCAGCCCCCAGGGATTTATCTTCTTGCTAACATTTTCCCATTAAATAGCAGCTGTCTATCTCACTAGTAAGCTTTTTGCTCTAAAGTTAATTTTACCTTCACTGATTGTTTCCAAATTTGATACTGTTAGGTAGAAAGTTAGGCATAGGCAACGAGGGGTGGCCTAGCTAAAAAAGATTCAAGCTGATCTCTATAAAGCCCACCCCAGACAAGCTCCAGTGTGGCCCAGGAGTGCTCACATATATGCTACAAAGTAACCACAGAGACTGCTCCAACTCTATGTATGTGCCCTTGAAATGCAAAGGATACAAAGAAACCACAGGACTTCTTCAACTCCTAGACACTTGCCCTTGATGCACAGTTGTGTCCTCAAGTGGCCTTAGGCAGATGGGAGCCTATTAAATGTTCATAAATATTCTATACATACATGCATTTGAGTAAAACATACTGAATTATGGAAAGATATGAGCAATACTGTATGCTGTTATGCAACTTGCAACTGTCAATCAAAACTGCCAGTCTATGTCCACCTAAATGAATATGCAAAAGCCCTTTCTTGAAAACCCTTCTTACCTCATCATTCCAGCAGCAGTGCCTCTCTTGCACCAGCCCATCTCTCCCTTGAGGTGCTCTTTCTGTTCTTTCTTTAATAAACTTGTTTTTGCCATGAGTAAGACCTCAGATTCTTCTTTGTTTCCTTATCAAGAACCGAGGCCCACAAAGGAGGATGCTCTTTGACCCTTCCCAAATCTGGTAACGATACCAATAAGTGACAGACCTCAACTTGAGGGTGAGAGAGTCATTTGCAAAAATTTTATTGGAAGTAGGGTGGCCATGGGTAACAATATGAAACCAGGTCATTTTCAGGAGGGGTGACGGATTATTCCAGATCTGTCTGCTTACATCTGACATATTATGTTGCTATCTTCAGAACATTTCGTATGGGATTTTTGCAATAGCTGGTATCTGTAAAAGAAGAACTTGCTACTGTTGTATTGCTTGGTAAGAAAATGCATTATCTCTTTTGAGTCCCATCTTTGAGAAATCATTTCTATTCTTGGGGAGAAAGGTAAAAGAAGGCTCTGAGTTGTTTTTTTCTTATAAGCTGTCAAGTATATTGGACGTCTGGGTTTCTATCAGGAACTCTAAATATATGCTGAAAACCTGCTCAACGTGTCATTATTAGTAATATACATATTATATTGGATTTAAAAATATCAGCATTACTATAAGTCAAGGAGAAATCATGTTAAGGTTAAATGGGAGAATGTTTCTATATCACTTTTATAGGTAGATAAATTGACAATAAAAATATATGACAATAATTCTAAGACTCTCATCTTTCTCATATTAGTCACAAAGTTCTGTGAATTTTGCTTCTAAATACACACCTTCCATTCATATAACTTAACTCCCTCTAACTTTTCATCCTCACTTTCACCATGTTTTTGTACGTATTGTGAACAGAAGTCACTTGTACCACATAGCAAACAAGTACATTTCAAACACATCATTTTTATCTAAGACCTGCATATGATTTGCTTTTTGGTTTGCAATGTCTTTCTCACATTTTCACATGGAATTCTCGGTGACACTTCAAGAATCGGCTTGTGCTTCACTCTTCTTATTCTCACATGTACCCTCCACCTTGTCCTCCATGGCACAAAAATAATTTCAACATAAACCGAGTGTCCCTTTCCATTGAATTCTGGATTCTGTTGTCAGATTGTGGAGTTTCGCTTAGTCCTTATGTTCTATTATTACTAATGGGGATGATAAATGTATCATAATGATTACATTACCTATTACGAGTATAATAGGCTTAGGAACAGAACAAGGTCCTATGTCTATTATATGTCTATTTACTTTATTGTAATATGATTGTTGATTTTTCTCATCTTGCATTTCTGAGATATTATGAGCTCACTAAGGAAGACTCTGACTTTTACATAACTTGTTATTGACATATCAGTTTTCATGTACTCTAAATTTAAGGCCATGCCTAGAGCTAAAATTGCGTTTGCTGCTGCTGCTGCTAAGTCACTTCAGTTGTGTCCAACTCTGTGTGACCCCATAGATGGCCTCCTACCGGGCTCCTCTGTCCCTGGGATTCTCCAGGCAAGAACAAAGGAGTGGGTTGCCATTTCGTTCTCCAATACATGAAAGTGAAAAATGAAAGTGAAGTCACTCAGTCGTGTCTGACTCTTAGCGACCTCATGGACTGCAGCCTACCAGGCTCCTCCATCCATGGGATTTTCCAGGCAAGAGTCCTGGCATGGGGTGCCATTGCTTTCTCCGAAAATTGTGTTTACTAATCTTTATAATAAACAAACTACTTAATCAGATGGTTGTATTGATGTCTATGGTGTATGTTAATATTTTTGCAAAATACATTATTCTCTGAAAATGTATGTATGTATATACACTCTTGAGAGTCCCTTGAACTCTCAAGGAGATCTTGAGAGCTCAAGGAGATCCACCAGTCCATCCTAAAGGAAATCAGTCCTGAATATTCTTTGGAAGGTCTGATGCTGAGGCTGAAGCTCTAATAACTTGGCCACCTGATGCAGAGCACTGACTAATTGGAAAAGGCCCTGATATTGGGAAGGACTGAAGGCAGGAGAAGGGGAAAACAGAGGATGAGATGGTAGGATGGCATCACTGACTCGATGGACATGAGTTTGAGCAAGCTCCAGGAGTTGGTGATGGACAGGGAAGCCTGATGTGGTGCACTCCATGGGATTGCAAGGAGTTAGACATGACAAAACAACTGAACTGAACTGATACATCAGTTCAGTACATCAGGCCTGCATCACGCTAGGCCTCCCTGTCCATCACCAACTGCCGGAGTTTACCCAAACTCATGTCCATTACACAGGCCTCTAGGTCTTCCCAGGTGGTTCAGTGGTAAAGAATCAGCCTGCCAAGGAGGCTGACCTGCTTCAGTCCCTGGGTTGGGAAGATCCCTGGAGAAGGAAATGGCAACCCTCCCCAGTCTTCTTGCCTGGGAATCCAATGGGCAGAGAAACCTAGGGGGCTGTAGTCCATGGGATCACCAATGAGTTGGACATGACTTAGTGACAAAACAAGGAATGGAAGGTTCCTGTAATCTCCCCAAAGGAGGGAGAAGGGGTGGAAGAGAGATGGGAGGTAAGCAGGTTGACAGGAGTCTATCAAAGTTACAACTCATTCTCAGGGCCTTCTTTCCCAATCCAAACTAGAAATTTCAAGTCAAAGAACATTTGAAATTACATTATAATATGGCTACTCTTATGATTAAATTGGAGAACTTAAATTCAGATAGACATGTTTTCTGCATTTCCAAGAAGTTAGAGGCTCTGAGCGTGCCCACCGAAGAGGTTCTTTGGCCCAAAACTTGTAGCATGATTCCAGAAGAGTACAGGGGATAAGTTTTGTGGTTGTTGCTGTTGTTTGCCACTGAATTACATTGACTTCCAGTCTCCCAGTCCTGTGAAGAATAAACCATTGCCATCCTCTAACCTAACCAAATTAGACAACCTGTTCCAGATTCCAGCTTTAAGGATCTCTTTCCTGGAATCACTTCTGTAGCATATGGCTTCTATTTTGTCTCATTTCATCCTTGATTAATTTTTCAAGAAAACAAATTACTATATACTTGGTCATATTAATTCTCATATAACTTAACATCCATATAGTTGTGTAATTTTTCTTCTCATTACTCCTTCAAATATAAATGTAAATATTTATGGGGTAACTCTTCTGAAGAGGAAAGTGTATGAGAAACATATATATATATATATATATATATACACACACACACACAGATGTGTAAAGTGAAAGAAAGAAAGTGAAGTCACTCAGTTGTGTCTGACTCTTTGCGAAGCTATGGACTGTAGCCTACCAGGTTCCACCGTCCATGGGATTTTCCAGGCAAGAATACTGGAGTGGGTTGCCATTTCCTTATCCAGGAGATCTTCCTGACCCAGGCATTGAACCCAGGTCTACCGCATGCGGGCAGAAGCTTTATCGTCTAAGCCACCAGGGATAGACAGATATGTATATATATTTATATATTCACACACACAAATATATGAATTATCTCCTCATATTTGAAGGTGATCTAGTTGATAAAATTTTGATCTAGCATTCTTTTTTTTGTGATTTTTTTAAAAAGTTAAGTTTTATTGGAATGTGGTTTTCTTTTTTTTAAATATAAATTTATTTATTTTAATTGGAGGTTAATTACTTTACAGTATTGTATTGGTTTTGCCATACAGCAAGATGAATCCGCCACAGGTATACATGTGGTTGCTTTTCAATGCTGTGTTAGTTTCTAATGTATAGCAACATGAATCAGCATACTTATACATACATCCCCTCCGTATTGTACTTCCTTGTTATTCAGCTCACCACAGAGTATTAAGTAGAGTTCCCTGTGCTGTACATAACATTCTCACTACTGATATTTTTAAAATACATAAAATATTGCATTATATTACTACTGAGCAGTCTAATGCCTAGCCCAATCCTTGTCAGAGTCTCAGATGCAGTCCTTGGGAATATCAGCCTGTTGTGTAAATTTGTGGGTGGAGAAACAGTTGCAGGCAAGACCCTAACTTGTACATATCTTTTCTAGTTTCTGTACAAATGAGTGGCCAGTTTAAAAGACAGCTACATTATGTCATGAAACTCATAAAGATCATTTTTAATTACTTTCATGTCCAGCTTCCCCAAAGGGCAATTCCATTCATGGGACTGGAGAGATACTGAATTCATGGTGACTTAGAAGGAAAGGAAGAAGAAAGTTGAATGTCCACAGATGTGTAATTAGTTTAAGCCAATATTCATCTTGTCTGATAATGACCTGTGAACACATGCCTAGGTGTCAAATATTGTGAAAGAAAAAGAAGATCATAATTATCCTGGGGAACCAGAGAGAAATAAGAGATCAATGGAAGCATTCCACACTATTCTATTTAATGCATATTCAGTATTCACTGCAACACTGATGCATATTTTCCCGACCTAAGACGTTCTTTTGTGAACATTTTTCTACTTAAGCCTTTACATAAGAGCAATTCTAGGGTATATACCTGGAAGTGGAGTTTTGGGATCATGTACAAGAGCATCTTAAACTTTCTCAGATATTAGCAAAATGTAATCTAAAGTACCGTAAAATATTTCTATTTATATGCCAGCAGTGTGTTAAGAGTTTCCTTTACATTTTTATAAAAGAATAATATTTTAGACTATTTTAAATCAATAATTAATAGGTGTATAGTAGTATCATTGTCGTTGTTCTTCAGTCGCTCAGTTGTGTCTGACTTTTTGCAACCCCATGGACTGCAGCACGCCAGGCTTCCATGTCCTTCACCATCTCCCGTAGCTTACTAAAGCTCATGTCCATTGAGTTGATGATACCATCCAACCATCTTGTCCTCTGTCGTCCCCTTCTCTTCCTGCTTTCAATCTTTCCCAGCATCAGGGTCTTTTCTAAGGAGTCAGGTCTTCACATCATGTGACCAAAGTATTGGAGCTTCAGCTTCAGCATCCGTCCCTCCAATGAATATTCAGGACTGATTTACTTTAGGATTGACTAACTTGATATTTTTGAAGTCTCCAATGCCACAGTTCAAAAACATCAATTCTTCAGCACTCAGCCTTAAAAATTAGTATTTTAGACTATTTTAAATCATATTATAGGTGGACAAGGGTATCATATAATCTTTAAATTTGCGTATTCCTGATCATCAATGTGATTGATTATTCTTTTGTTTTCTGACTATTTTGATTATTCTTCTGCAGATTACCTGCCAATCCAAATTTTTCATCAATTATGCTCTTGGTCTTTTCCCTTTTTGTGTGTGCACATTGAATGTGTATCTTTGAGACTGACATTGGTGATTTAGTTACATTGCATATTTGTCATAGTATTTAAGGTCAATTTTTAAAAAATAAATTTTTTTCTTCTGTGTGTGTGTTTAGTCACTCAGTCATGTCTGAGTCTTTGTGACCGCATGGACTGTAGCCTGCTGGGGTCTTCTGTCTATGAGATTCTCCAGGCAAAAATACTGGAGTGGGTTGCCATGCCCTGCTCCAGGGGATCTTCCAAACCAGGGATTGAACCCTGGTCTCCTGCACTGCAGGCAGATGCTTTACCATCTGAGCCACCAGGGAAGCCAGTGTTATTTTACATTTTAAATGTATAGTAGGTGGGTTCCCCTTTTGTACATCTCTTTTTTTCATTGGAATTATGTTTATTTTGGAGATTATTTAGGAAAAATAATTTCTATCAGTGATATTGTTACTGTACCACTTATCACCTTTATTTTTGCATGAGCACATTTTTGTTTTAAACTTCAGTGTTACTTCTGAGCATTTTAAAAGTGGTATCTTAATATTTTATGTGTTATATTATTCTTATGATTTTTCATTTTCTGATCACTTTTTTTGAGTTTTTAAATTCAGAATTTATAGAGAACTAACTTGGCATGTTTATTTAATTAATTTATTTAATGAATCTTTTTATTCCTTAACACAATCTATCTATCTATTTATCTATATATGTATATATAACCTTTTGGCCATACCAACTGGCATGTGGGATTTTAGTTACCCAACAAAAAACTGAACCTGTGCTGCTTCAGTGGAAGCTGAGAGACCTAACCACTGGATCTCCAGGGAAATCCCTAACACCTGGCATGTTTTTAGTTTGCTTGTTTATTTAATTAATTTATTTTTTAATGAAGGATATTTGCTTTACAGAAATTGTTGGTTTCTGCCAAACATCACCATGAATCAGCCATAGGTATACATATGTCTTTGCCCTCTTGAAACTCCCTCCCATCTCCCTCCCTAAACCACCCCTCTAGGTTGATACAGAGCCCCTTTTTGAGTTCCCTGAGCCATCCAGCAAATTCCCATTGGCTATGTATTTTACACATGGTAATGTAAGTTACCATGTTACTCTCTCAATACATCCCACCCTCTCCCTCCTCCCTTCTCCCCATGTCCATAAGTCTGTTCTCTATGTCTGTGTCTCCATTGCTGCCCTGAAGATAATTTCATCAGTACAATCTTTCTAGATTCCATATATATGTGTTCAGTTCAGTTCAGTTCAGTTTAGTCGCTCAGTCGTGTTCGACTCTTTGCGACCCCATAAATTGCAGCACGCCAGGCCTCCCTGTCCATCACCAACTCCCGGAGTTCACTCAGACTCACGTCCATTGAGTTGGTGATGCCATCCAGCCGTCTCATCCTCTGTTGTCCCCTTCTCCTCCTGCCCCCAATCCCTCCCAGCATCAGACTCTTTTCCAGTGAGTCAACTCTTCACATGAGGTGGCCAGAGTACTGGAGTTTCAGCTTTAGCATCATTCCTTCCAAAGAAATCCCAGGACTGATCTCCTTTAGAATGGACTGGTTGGATCTCCTTGCAGTCCAAGGGACTGTCAAGAGTCTTCTCCAACACCACAGTTCAAAAGCATCAATTCTTGGGTGCTCAGCTTTCTTCACAGTCCAACTCTCACATCCATCCATGACCACAGGAAAAACCATAGCCTTGACTAGACGGACCTTTGTTGGCAAAGTAATGTCTCTGCTTTTGAATATGCTATCTAGGTTGGTCATAACTTTCCTTCCAAGGAGTAAGCGTTTTTTAATTTTATGGCTGCAATCACCATCTGCAGTGATTTTGGAGCCCCCCAAAATAAAGTCTGACACTGTTTCCACATCTATTTCCCATGAAGTGATGGGACCAGATGCCATGATCTTCGTTTTCTGAATGTTGAGCTTTAAGCCAACTTTTTCACTCTCCTCTTTCACTTTCATCAAGAGGCTTTTTAATTCCTCTTCACTTTCTGCCAAAAAGGTGGTGTCATCTGCATATCTGAGGTTATTGATATTTCTCCCGGCAATCTTGATTCCAGCTTGTGCTTCTTCCAGCCCAGCATTTCTCATGATGTACTCTACATATAAGTTAAATAAGCAGGGTGACAATATACTGCCTTGATGTACTCCTTTTTTTGTTTGGAACCACTCTGTTGTTCCATGTCCAGTTCTAACTGTGGCTTCCTCACCTGCATATAGGTTTCTCGAGGCAGGTCAGGTGGTCTGGTATTCCCATCTCTTTCAGAATTTTCCACAGTTTATTGTGATCCACACAGTGTTAGGATACCATATTTATCTTTCTCTTCTGACTTGCTTCACTCTGTAATAGGCTCTAGGTTTATTCACCTCATTAGAGGGGACTGAAGTGTTCATTTTATGATGGAATAATATGTACCACAGCTTCTTTATCTATTCATCTGTCGATAGACATCTAGATTGCGTCCATGTTCTAGCTGTTGTAAAGCGTACTGTAATGAACAGTGGGGTACATGTGTTTTTTTCAATTTCTCTAACCTGACATATTTTTAATAAGCTTTATTTGTGGTAAATAATAACTATAAAATAATAAAACTTATTCAGAGTTTCTTTTTACAATATTTTTTAACTCTGATGCAATATATATATTTGTGTGTGTATATATATGTATATAAGCATAGTTAGAAAATGAACATTTACCAGTAATTTCAAGAACTACAAAAGTATTAATAGTATTGAATCTAGATGTCTGATTTAGTGTAGTTTAATTTCACTCTATTTTATTCCATAGTTTATTACTCTTTTAAATGTAAGTTATGCTTTCAGATATAATTTTGAACATCTTTTTCAGACTTATTTCAAGACTTTGAAATGTTGCTCTTTACAAGTTAATTTTATCAGAAATCATTTTTTAGCTGTCAACTTTGTTGGGATTTTCAGGATTGCATTTCTTATTGTTTTGTTTTACCTTTTGTTGAGAGTTCATTTTCAGCAAGAGCTTTTGGATATTTTTTTCTCTTTTCTTCTGTTTGGCATTTTGAAATTATGTAGCTCGTAAGGAATTACAGCCTTAATTCATGTTTGAGCGAGTGAGTGCTGAGTCACTCAGTCGTGTCCAACTCTTTGTGTCCCCATGAACTGTGCCCACCAGGCTGCTCTGTCCATGGAATTTTCCAGGCAAGAGTACTGGAGTGTGCTGACATTTCCTCCTCCAGGGGATCTTCCCAGTCCAGAGAGATATGTTTAGTAGTATTTAATTATTTTCCCTTTTTTTATTCACTGAGAGCAGTGGAAATATTGAACTCGAATATTATGTTAACCTGAGGTCTCCATAATCCTAACAGGTAAATTAGCATACCAACCAAGAAGGAGCAATACTCATGTGATAGACAAATTCCCTGTTCTCAGGAATTTATTTCATATATGAACCCAACTGTCTTTTTTCGCTTTCTTCATGTTCATAGTTGCTCTGATTTTAAATAAAGGGCAACATCAAGGCTAGAAATAACTTGCTGTACTGTGCCAGTTGTTTGGGCTGAGTTTCAAAACTGCTTCAGAATCAGGTAGAAAAAGCAATTTTCAATTATTCGAAATAAGTACAATATACCTTGACAATATAATAGGTAGCCTAAACTGTATACAAAGGATCATTCTATGTCAATAGAAGGCAATAGCCTTCAAATTTATGATTTTGAGGAACCATCGAGAATTTTTATGGAGCATTAATGACATTTTAATCTATGCTGATTCATTTATTTAGATTAGAAAGCGTTATGTTTTCTAGTTTTGTGGATAACATCTCGATAACATTGCTTGTGTAATCATATGTACTAGTAAGTATAGTATATCAGCAACTTCATTTTTTAGTTTGAACTATTTCTGTTACATATATTTTATTTCTTTTTTCTTTTGGAAAAGTTACAGTGACATAAAAATTAATTTACTTAAACTTACAAAATGCGTTATAGGAGCCTGAAAACCGGTGCCTCTCACTTTGGCCTATACAGACACGACTGGAAATTGAAATGCTATGAGGAACTGATATTCTTCGGGAAGACTCAGCTTATGCTTTTATCTATCATTAGTGTTTATGTGATAAGTGTATTCAGCTATTCATGAGTTCTGATGTTTGTTTCACAGTAAGAACTACCTAGTCAAATACCTTAGCTTTATGACTAAGAAAAACAAGGATCAGACTTGTGACATTTGTTATAAACTGTCACAAGTTGGAATGCATTCTTAAGATGATAAAAATTTATAAGTAAATGGATACAATTCTTTGACATTAAGCATTGTAAGACTGTACACTTAAGCTTAAACTGTAAAACTCCTACATTAACAGTTAAAAAGTATATTCAAGTTTAAGAAATGTGTTATAATTTTTTATACAAATTTATTTATTTTAATTGGAGGTTAATTACTTTACGATATTGTATTGGTTTTGCTTAACCTAATTATTTCTTACCTAATACAGTAGCCTGTAATTGGATTACTCCCATCAGATAATTCAGTTGTAAGAAAACATAATTTAGCAATGGACTGGAATATATAATGGCTGCTTCTATGTACTATTCTGCTTAAGTGCATGCTGTCATGTTTGTGACACCAAGCACTGCCGCCCTCCAGGCTTCTCTGTCCGTGGAAGTTTCCAGCAAGAATACTGAAGTGAGTTACCACTTCCTCCTCCAGGGGATCTTCCTGACCTAGGGATCAAACCCAATTCTCCTGTGTCTCTTGCATTGGCAGGCAGATTCTTTACCACTGACCCACCTTAGAACTTTGTTCATTACTTCCTACAGTGCTGATCTATGCAAAACAAATTACACACCTTCATTATCCTAAACTAATGTCAGCCATGAAGTCTCCTGAATAACAACATTTAACTTTGTTAGGGAAATCAGGTGTGACAGCAATGCAGATTTTTGGTTGATTATTGGTAAGCAATAAATAATAGCTTGTTTTATTTTGGTTAGGCTGTGTGACTTCAAAAAACAAAAGTTTAAAAATATTCCATAAAATGGTTATTTTCTACGTTATATAGATGTTCTAAATAAATATTTTAGTCAGTACTTTTTATATATATCAGAAGATGGAATGTAAACAAAATTTCCACTTGAAGGTAGAAGATTAACTATATTAATTTAGATCCACAAAATTTGTTTTCTAAGTGTGAATGAGTGTTATCCAATTTTTATGTTTCTTTCTGTAAAAATGAGATTTCTTGTTTTAAAATCTGCTCTTGCATACATGCCTTACTCCTTTTCAGAGAATTAATGTGGTTTGCATGATTTCTCAGACAGGACTCTTGGTGTCTCTTTTTTTCATCTGGACTGGTATGAGTCCTGACCTTTTGTAAGGTCTGTATGGACACAGGAATCTTATAGAAAAGTACACTCTAGAGAAACACAAGTAATGTTCTGTTCTTCTGGGTCACATTTCTGTCTTATATCAGAAAGTTTTGGTTCTTATTCTGATCAAAAAAAAGTGATATTTATTATGTCTTATCAGTTATTTTATTTTTTACTATAAAAGTACATTTAATTATACTTGCAAAGTTACTTGCTCACCTATTTTCTGTATTGAAATCTAATTCTGTAATTTCTTTTTTATATTTTCCCTTGTGTCCAGGAATAATAATAATTACATTTACACTCGTTAGATGTAGCAACTAGTTTAAACACACACACATAATTTATTCTTCACAACAGTTTTATGAAATAGATGTTATTACATCTCAGATTAGGAAGACAAGATAGGAAAAGGATGACTAACCACTCCTAGGGTACAGACCAAGTAAATGGTAAACTAAGGATTCATACTCAAGCAGCCTAATTTCAGAGTTCATATCTTTTAAAATTTATTTTGTATCTCACATAGCATTTTTACTACTTTCTTCATTAAAATTATATGTAATATAAAATAAAACAAAATAATTGTTCCAAACAACTGACAATGTACTCCAGTTCAGTTCAGTTCAGTCACTCAGTCGTGTCTGACTCTTTGTGACCCCATTGACTGCAGCTTGCCAGGCTTCCCTGTCCATCACGACCTCCCAGAGCTTGCTCAAGCTCATGTCCATCGAGTCGGTGATGGCAGTGGCACTGAACAACCTCTCTATCTGCCAGTAATGCTTCAAGCTCCATTAGATCTGCTGACCCATGGGACTTAAGTGGCAGAGCAGTTGCAGCTGGTGCCCCTGGGCTTCCAGTCTGCTGCAGTCTTCCTGTCTGACTGCTGCCTGTAGACATTAAGCTTCAGCTCGGTGTTGAATATTCTCTGAGTCTTAATGAACATTGCTTGTATATGTGAGTAGAAATAGGATGTTTAAATTATTTTGCATCTTCTTATTTATTTTTCTATGCCTGTTCATCATGAGGCAAGATATTTTGACCTACCAAGGCACAGAGTCAGGCATGTATGACAGTGCTCCATTATCAAATGGAAGTGGGGATGAAAGAGACAGGGCTTGAGCAGGGCTGAGGGAAAAGTAGCTTGTGTGAAGGAAGTAGCTCACATGTCCATGGCTCCAACTCATATATCACATTCTTGAGCCCAATAAAGACAGTACTGTGGGATATAAAGAGACCACCCAAAGCTGACAGCTGTGGCCACCTAGTTTCTGTCTGGGGGTACCTCTAAAGGACAGGGCTGAATGGATACTTGACCAGGAGACTTGTAACAGAGCATGGCCAAGAGCAGACCTCAGCACAGCCGTACCTGTGAGCTATTACTCTGCACCCTGTTACCAGGCAACAAGTCCCGTTCAGCAGTTTGCAATGGGTTCCTCCCCTCAAGGAAGCAACTGTCAGTGAGTGACCATTAGTGGGGACATTCAGGCAAGGTCAGTGGGGCAGGGGTTGTCACATGGACAGTGAAGTAAGAGTCAATCCTGCCCTCCCCTCCAGGGTGCTCCAGTTAATCCAGCCTCAGACCAGCGGTGATCTGGGGGCCCAGGAGACGTATGGAGGGCTGTGTCCTGTTGACCTCCAGAGCCCTCACTGTGGCCCCTACTGGCTGGGCCCAGGCCTTGAGGAGGCAGTGACCCTCTCCCCGCCTCTGCCACCTCCTGGCAGCACCGTCTGCCTGGGATGCCATCTGGAAGACCTGCTCCCACACCCTCCACCACATGGCCGGCCTGAGGAGCCTGAGCGCCATTTGGGTTTGGCACCTGGCTCCCTCAGTGACGACGGCTGAGAAAGGTCTGAGGACCCAGCACTTAGGGCGCTGGCAGCTGAGCTCTGACTCTGCCAGGACTGGACCCTGGAGGGTAAGTCGTGCCTCAGGACCTGCCCTTTCTTGTCAGAACAGAGACTAACTGAGATATTTACAGGAACAGTTACCTGACCATGACCTGACCCCCAGAACAAGGGCTCTGACACCAAGATGTTTAAACAACTCACCACACTCCTACCTCAGATTTCTAGAAAAGGGCTTCACTGAGAGCTTTCAGGGAGTTTGGGGTTTTTAAGGCATGAGCCACTCCTCTCCTTCCAGGGCCCTCAGTACATCTTTGTGGGCTCCACACTGTGACCTTCTGTTCTTGTTTAGCCTCCCTGTAAGTTGGGCATAGGGACTTGTTTTTCAGTAAAAGGCAGAGCTTCAGTCAGGGTAATTGCCTGTTTGCTTTTGCCTATAAGGAGAAATGCCAAATGACCAGCTCAATACCAATTCATGAAATGTGGCCAATGGTTTGGTGAAATGATCAGGGCACAATTGTAAGATTCATGGGGAAAATGTCCTGAAGATGGTATGTAGATAGATGTCTTTGGAAACAGGATAGGGAGATATTCGTGTTCCATGTGAATTAGTAAAAAGAAAACAAAACAAACAAACAAAAAAAGAGGGGCTTTAGCAATCAAGTGATAAGACGGCCTCTACTATGAATGTCTGTGAGCATCCTGCTCAGCCACCTCTGTCTTTGCTCAGTGATTCATGTTAACAAAGCAGCCCTGGTGACAAGGATGGGATCAGCATGATCTTAGCAATGCTGAATTCCACCCCCAAGGCTGGCCTGGCTGTAGACTCTCTTGAGTGTCCATATCCCAACAACGGAGACTGACCCTGAGTTCTCTGAGGTGATCAGCCAGCTACCTGGTGGCTGGCTGACTGCATTAAATCCCTTTCTTTATCGAATTGGGTAACATCTTGCTTTTCCTGGAAAATACACTCACTCAGAAAATGAATTTGCTTTCCTTGTCCACAGTGCTTCCCCCAAGACTACCATGACTGCTATATCCACCGTCATGGTTTCCCACACAGCTTTGCTTCTGAACTAAATCCTGCAGAATTCCCTTTCTAGTGAGTTTCTACATTGGGTAGGCTGCAGGAGTTACACTCCTGTGAAACTTCAAGGAGGCTTTGAAATAACTATTTTATAGTGCACACACACACCTCCTAATGACCTAGTTACACACTCATCTTTGCACTGCTGTGTAGGAATTTTGAAGCTGCAATTAAATTGATTTAATGGATCAGACCTAAGCAGTCAATTTTATTAAAAGATATATCATCTTGGGTGGGCCAAATTTAATTAATCAAAAGGCCTTTAAAAGAGGGTGTGGGCATGTTAGTTGCTAAGATGTGTCTGAGTCTTTTGTGACCCCATGGATGGAAGCCCAGCAGGCTCCTCTGTTCATGGGGTTTCCCAGCCAAGAATCCTGAAGCGGATTGTTGTTTCCTTTTCCAGGGCATCTTCCTGACGCAGGGATCAAACCCAGGTCTCCTGCATTAGAAAATGGCTTCCGTAGCATTGAGCCACATGGGAAATTCTGTTAAAAAAGGGTAGACCCTTTCCATGCCCAGAGTTTCCACTCATGATTTTTTTTTTCATTTTTTAAAAATTATATTTTATTTTTAGACTTTACATAATTGTATTCGTTTTGCCAAATATCAAAATGAATCCATCACAGGTATACATGTGCTCCTCATCCTGAACCCTCCTCCCTCCTCCCTCCCCATACCATCCCTCTGGGTGGTCCCAGTGCACCAGCCCCAAGCATCCAGTATCGTGCATTGAACCTGGACTGGCATCTCGTTTCATACATGATATTTTACATGTTTCAATGCCATTCTCCCAAATCTTCCCACCCTCTCCCTCTCCCACAGAGTCCATAAGACTGTTTCATACATCAGCGTCTCTTTTGCTGTCTCGTACACAGGGTTATTGTTCTCATCTTTCTAAATTCCATATATATGCATTAGTATACTGTATTGGTGTTTTTCCTTCTGGCTTACTTCACTCTGTATAATAGGCTCCAGTTTCATCCACCTCATTAGAACTGATTCAAATGAATTCTTTTTAATGGCTGAGTAATACTCCATTGTGTATATGTACCACTGCTTTCTTATCCATTCATCTGCTGATAGACATCTAGGTTGCTTCCATGTCCTGGCTATTATAAACAGTGCTGCGATGAACATTGGGGTACACGTGTCTCTTTCTCTTCTGGTTTCCTCAGTGTGTATGCCCAGCAGTGGGATTGCTGGATCATAAGGCAGTTCTATTTCCAGTTTTTTAAGGAATCTCCACACTGTTCTCCATAGTGGCTGTACTAGTTTGCATTCCCACCAACAGTGTAAGAGGGTTCCCTTTCCTCCACACCCTCTCCAACATTTATTATTTGTAGACTTTTGGATCGCAGCCATTCTGACTGGTGTGAAATGGTACCTCATAGTGGTTTTGATTTGCATTTCTCTGATAATGAGTGATGTTGAGCATCTTTTCATGTGTTTGTTAGCCATCTGTATGTCTTCTTTGGAGAAATGTCTATTTAGTTCTTTGGCCCATTTTTTGATTGGGTCATTTATTTTTCTGGTCCAGTCATGATTTTTAGCTTATGACTGTATGCCTTTCCAAAGTTCTCTTCTTTAATCAGCCACCAGAAATGAGTGAACCAATCCCTTGTAATAAGTACTGCTTCTTTTATTGAATTTCTGTGCACAAAAGTAATTCATGTTATTAGAGATTATTTCTAACACCACAAGAAGCACTTTTATTAATTACATTTCTTTACTTTTGATTATAATTTTTACAACTGATGGACCAATGTAGTCACATGATTATTATTAAGTAAGCACCATAATTTATGTTAGGCATCACTCTTCCTGTTGTACAGTTTTGTGGGTTTTGACAAATGCGTCATGCCATGTGTCCACCATTGTAATATTGTATAGATAGTTTTAGGACCCTAAAGACCCCTGGGACCCACTTATTCATCCCTTTTTCTCCTCTCATTCCACCAAACTCTTCAACCAAACTTCTGGCAATCCCTGATCTTTTCAACACCTGTAGAGCTTTGCCTTTTCCAGAATGTCATATAGGTGAAAGCATCCCTTTTGATTCAGGATTTTGAGAATGACTTCTTTCACTTAGTAATAGCTCTTTAAACCTTCTCCATTTCTTTCAAGGCTCAGTAACCCCTTTCCTTTACTTACCAAATAATAATCTATTGTATGAATGCATCACAGTTTATTCACTTACTGAAGGACAACTTGATTACTTCCAATTTTTGGCAATTATGAATAAAGTTGCTCTGAACATCTGTGTGGAAGCTTTCATGTTTTCAGTGCATTTGGATAATTAACTAGGAGTGTGATTGCTGTATTACATGATATGTAGCCTATATTTAGCTTCATAAGAAGCCCATAAAGTGCTTCTACCGTTTTACATTCCAACAACAGTTAATAAATTGAGTTCCTGTTGCTCTGTATCTTCACCAATATATGGGATTTTCTGTTTATTGGAGTTTAGCCACTCGATAATTGGCGTAGTGGTATCTCCTTTTAACAGAAATTAATTTTTCATTCTTTCTTACTTTACTTGAGACCTTACTTTTGTATTTATTTATTTAGTAGTGTAGCTACACTGTAGTACCTGAAAACTTTAATCCTAGAACCAGGTTTTTTAGATTCAAATTCTAACTCTACCTTTTACCCCTTGGTGACATAGGTTAGCTATTTAACATGTGCTTCAGTAACCTTATGGGTTTCCACAGTAAAGAGCTCAGATGCTAAAGAAATCCACCTGCAGTGCACGAGACCTGGGTTTGTACCCTGGATCTGGAAGATCCCCTGCAGAAGGGAATGGCAACCCACTCCAGTATTCTTTGGTGAATCCAGGGTACAGAGATTTTAGTCCATGGGGTCACAAAGAGTTGGACAGGAATAAGTGACTTTCACTTTTTTCAGTAGCTTTAATGATAAGATATACCTCACAGAGTTGTTACAGTAATTAGGCTTAGGTTATTATGGAACATATAAATGGCAATGAGTATCTGGCCTGTACTAAACTCTTATTATTTAATTGTATAAAATAACTTCATTTTTTGTCAAGAGGAAGCCATTTAGAATGTAAATAATTCCAAATATAGGTAGAATAATGATAATTATTTTAATTTTAAATTAATCTTAAGGAAAACTTTCACATAATGATAACATTCTTCCATTGCTGCAGCATTACCATATTCAGCTATGACTACACTATTTAAATTGTATTTCAGTAACTTCACAGTTGTAGGTCTTTTCACAAACCTTCATTATTGAGAAGGGCAGCCTAAAGAATTCTTATTTATTTTTTTATTCATTATTTAATGAAAGAGAGGATACTTTTTTATAATTTTTTAATTTATTTATTTTAATTTAGAGGCTAATTAGTTTATAATATTGTATTGGTTTTGCCATACATCAACATGAATCCTCCACGGGTGTACACGTGTTCCCAATCCTGAACCCCCCTCCTCCCTCCCTCCCCATACCATCCCTCTGGGTCATCCTAGTGCACCAGCCCCAAGCATCCTGTATCCTGCTTCAAACCTGTACTGGCAATAATTTATTAAATGATATTATACATGTATCAATGCCATTCTCCCAAATCATGCCCCCTTCCCTCTCCTATAGAATCCAAAAGACTATTCTATACATCTGTGTCTTTTTTGCTGTCTCACATACAGGGTTATCATTACCATCTTTCTAAATTCCATACATATGCGTTAGTATACTGTATTGGTCTTTTTCTTTCTGGCTTACTTCGCTCTGTATAATTGGCTCCTGTTCATCCACCTCATTAGAACTGATTCAAATGTATTCTTTTTAATGGCTGAGTAATACTCCATTGTGTATACATACCACAGCTTTCTTTTCCATTCATCTGCTGATGGACATCTAGGTTGCTTCCACGTCCTGGCTATTATAAACAGTGCTGTGATGGACATTGGGGTACACATATCTCTTTCAATTCTGGTTTCCTCGGTGTGTATGCCCAGCAGTGGGATTGCTGGGTCATATGGCAGTTCTATTTCCAGTCTTTTAAGGAATCTCCACACTGTTCTCCGTAGTGGCTGTACTAGTTTGCATTCCCACCATCAGTGTAAGAGGGTTCCCTTTTCTCTACATCCTCTCCAGCATTTATTGCTTGTAGACTTTTGGATTGCAGCCATTCTGACTGGCATAAAATGGTACCTCACTGGGGTTTTGATTTGCATTTCTCTGATAATGAGTGATGTTAAGCATCTTTTCATGTGTTTGTTAGCCATCTGTCTTGTTTGGAGAAACGTCTGTTTAGTTCTTTGGCCCATTTTTTGATTCGGTCGTTTATTTTTTTGGAATTGAGCTGTAGGAGTTGCTTGTATATTTTTGAGATTAGTTGTCTGTCAGTTGCTTTATTTGCTATTATTTTCTCCCTTTCAACCTGCCTGACTTCAGGCTCTACTACAAAGCCACAGTCGTCAAGACAGTATTGTACTGGCACAAAGACAGAAATATAGATCAATGGAACAAAATAGAAGCCCAGAGATAAACCCACGCACCTATGGAACCTTATCTTTGACAAAGGAGGCAAGAATATACAATGGAGAAAAGACAATCTCTTTAACAAATGGTGCTGGGAAAACTGGTCAACCACTTGTAAAAGAATGAAACTGGAACACTTTCTAACACCATACACAAAAATAAACTCAAAATGGATTAAAGATCTAAACATAAGACCAGCAACTATAAAACTCTTAGAGGAGAACATAGGCAAAACACTCTCTGATATAAATCACAGCAGGATCCTCTATGACCCATCTCCCAGAATATTGGAAATAAAAGCAAAAATAAATGGGATCTAATTAAAATTAAAAGCTTCTGCACAACAAAAGAAACTATAAGCAAGGTGAAAAGACAGCCTTTAGAAATGGTGGATTTTAACCACCACTGTTTTGTAATTTTGTTTGGTCATGGCTTTGACTTGATGAAACTGACTTCAGTATAATAAATGAAATTGCAAGTTCAAGATTTTGATCCTATATTTATTGTTAACAATTCAATAAACTGAATTCTTAAAATTTCCATTGTCTTTAGAAAGTGCCATAGCTAAGCATCTTAATTTCAATATATAAACAGATTGTTACTGGTACCCTGATTCACCTACGACAACTGAATAGCCTGTGGCCTGACCCTAAGAGGGCACAAAGTTCAGAGACTTAATTATTACAAACAGTATGTCTTCTGTTTTAATTTTTTAATGGAGAGTAATTCTAAGACACTTATGCAAGGAACTGACTTATGTTTCATGGCCTTGAAAAATGTTGCCACCTCAGTTAAGTTGAGGGTCTACAGCTTTGACCATTTTGGGAGAACTGTCAGTAGTTATATGTCCTAAATTTGGCCAGTTTCATATGAGCATTGTTAAGACATTACAGGACTTCCTCAGTGGTCCAATGGTTAGCACTCTGAACTTTCACTGCCTAGGCCCAGGATCCGATCCTTGGTCAGGAAACTAAGATCCTGCAAGCCACAAGATGTGACAAAAAAAGATAATAAAACAACCCCACCTCCTTTCTGAAATATTGTTAAACCTCAGAACAAAGTTGTGCTTGTCACAGATATCATATTTAGGAGTTTTTCTATCACATCAAAATTTTCATTGACACTACCAAATTTTAGAGATAATGAAGTTTTTACTCTATATATATTTACTACATATACAATTTTACTATATATATATATATCACAAATGGCTTAACTTTTTCATAGAATTTGTCCTGTGAATTTTCAGCCTTATCATGACACTGAGTAATGCTGTGTGTTTTAAATAATGTTATTTTTGGTTGTGGAATGTGGGGCATAGTTTTTCTCCTGCATTCAAGAGATAATCTCTTATAAACTCTTCATTACTAAAACATTTTAATGAACAGAGGATATTTTTCAATTCCTATGCTATTAGATTTTATAGAATAATTATTATATTTTTCATACTGATGTTTTATAAATCTGGGGAATTTCCAACTATGCTGAGGAATACCACTGGAAACAAATTAAAAATAAATCAAATAATAATTCCCTGTACTACTCTGGGCTCTTATCTTGGCAGTGAAAAGCACATTTCTAAGAAAAGTTAATTTCAACAACAGTAATATCTTAAAGGTAAATATTTCCCTTAAACTTGCCTATCATAGAACCACACAAAAAGTAGACAGATTTAAAAAAAATCAGAATTTTTTGTCTATTTGGTCAGAGCCAAAGGGCCAGTGATTCTTTTTTTAATATTAAGCTAATATATAAAATAGGGTGAAACACAGTTTTGTAGTTTGTAAGTCAAAGCCATCTCTTAAATTATATTTATCACATTGAATTTTATTTTTATATACTTTCCAGTTTATTTATTTTTAAAATTTATTTATTTTAATGGGAGGCTAATTACAATATTGTAGTGGTTTTGTCATACATTGACATGAATCAGCCATAGGTTTACATGTGTTCCCCATCCTGAACCCACTCTCCCACCTCCCTCCCCATCCCATCCCTCTGGGTCATCCCAGTGCACCAGCCCTGAGCACCCTGTCTCATGCATAGACCTGGACTGGTGGTCTGTTTCACATATGATAATATACATGTTGCAATGCTATTCTCTCAGATCATCCCACCCTGGCCTTCTCCCACAGAGTCCAAAAGACTGTTCTATACATCTGTATCTCTTTTGCTATCTTGCATATAGGGTTATCATTACCATCTTTCTAAATTCCATATATATGCATTAGTATACTGTATTGGTGTTTTTCTTTCTGGCTGACTTCACTCTGTATAATAGGCTCCAGTTTCATCCACCTCATTAGAACTGATTCAAATGTATTATTTTTAATGGCTGAGTAATACTCCATTCTGTACATGTACCACTGCTTTCTTATCCATTCATCTGCTGATGGACATCTAGGTTGCTTCCATGTCCTGGCTACTATAAACAGTCCTGCGATGAACACTGGGGTACACATGTTTCTTTCGATTCTGATTTCCTTGATGTATATGCCCAGCAGTGGAATTTCTGGGTCATACGGCAGTTCTATTTCCAGTTTTTTAAGGAATCTCCACGCTGTTCTCCATATTGGCTGTCCTAGTTTGCATTCCCACCAACAGTGTAAGAGGGTTCCCTTTTCTCCACACCCTCTCTAGCATTTATTGTCTGTAGATTTCTGGATAGCAGCCACTCTGACCGGCGTGCGATGGTACTTCATTGTGGTTTTGATTTGCATTTCTCTGATAATGAGTGATGTTGAGCATCCTTTCATGTGTTTGTTAGTCATCTGTGTGTCTTCTTTGGAGAACTGTTTAGTTCTTTGGCCCATTTTTTGATTGGGTCATTTATTTTTCTAGAATTGAGCTGCAGGAGTTGCTTGTGTATTTTTGAGATTAATTCTTTGTCAGTTGCTTTGTTTGCTATTATTTTCTCCCATTCTGAAGGCTATCTTTCCACTTTGCTTATAGGGTCCTTCATTGTACAAAAGCTTTTAAGTTTAATTAGGTCCCATTTGTTTATTTTTGCTTTTATTTCCATTACTCTGGGAGGTGGGTATTAGAGGATCCTGCTATAATTTATGTTGGGGAGTGTTTTGCCTTTGTTTTCCTCTAGGAGTTTTATAGTTTCTGGTCTTACGTTTAGATCTTTAATCCATTTTGAGTTTATTTTTGTGTATGGTGTTATAAAGTGTTCTAGTTTCATTCTTTTACAAGTGGTTGACCAGTTTTCCCAGCTACTGCTGCTGCTAAGTCGCTTCAGTCGTGTCTGACTCTGTGCGACCTCATGGCCGGCAGCCCACCAGACTCCCCCGTCCCTGGGATTCTCCAGGCAAGAACACTGGAGTGGGTTGCCATTTCCTTCACCAATGCATTAAAGTGAAAAGTGAAAGTGAAGTCGCTCAGTCGTGTCTGACCCTCAGCGATCCCATGGACTGCAGCCGACCAGGCTTCTCCATCCATGGGATTTTCCAGCCAAGAGTACTGGAGTGGGGTGCCATTAGCACCACTTGTTAAAGAGATTGTCTTTTCTCCATTGTATCTTTTTGCCTGTTTTGTCAAAGGCAAGGTTTCCATATGTGTGTGGATTTATCTCTGGACTTTCAATTTTGTTCCATTGATCTATATTTCTGTTAAATTTTCAAACCCTCATTTTCAAACAATAGTGAAAACAGAGATTTTAAGAAAAATTACCAACACCTTTTTGGATATTTTATTTTTTTAAATGATAGCGAATAGTAGTTTATTTTTTTTAATAAATTGTGTACAATTTAGAAATACTGTACATATACACTATTCTTGGACATTTTCTTACAATGGTAAACATTCAGAGCACTTCATGATATTCTGCAATGACATTTTAAAGTTTATTTTCCATTCTATTATGATCTATTGTGTACATCTGTTTTTGTGCACATTAAGGAAAATGTCAAAGTGGTTTAGTATTACATTTTCATTACAAAAGGTAAGCTTCCATAAAGGAACAACTGTGAAAAAGATCAAACAGTATCAATTTTCTGTTTTATTGCCCTCCAAAGCAATCTGTGGTTAAATAATTGCAATTTTGACCTCTATTGCAAATGATCAATCAGCTGAGACATATTAAAAACTCTTAATATGACTGACAAAAGAAGATACAATTGGCCAACGAAATGGCCAGAGACATATTGACCTTAGTTTTTAAAATCTTTATTTGCTCAATGACAAATATAAATATTCAACTCTTTCATTAAATTTATTCAATAAATACTTATGGTCTTCCCAGTGGTCATGTATAGTTGTGAGTGCTGGACTGTAAAGAAGGAAGAATGCCAATGAATTGATAGCTTCAAACTGTGGTGCTGGAGAAGACTCCTGAAAGTCCCTTGGACAGCAAGGAGATCAAACCAGTGAATCTTAAGGGAGATCAACCCTGAATTTTCACTGAAAGGACTGATACTGAAGCTAAAGCTCAAGCTCCAATGTTTTGGTCATCTCATGCGAACAGACAACTCATTGGAAAAGACTGTGATGCTGGGGAAGATTGAGGGCAGCAGGAGAAGAGGACATCAGAGGATGAGATGGCTGGACAGCATCACCGATGCAATGGACATGGGCAACTTGGGCAAACTCTGGGAGATAGTGAGGGACAGGGAAGCCTGGGGTGCTGAAGTCCATGGGGGTCACAAAGAGTTGGATATGACTGAGCGAGTGAACAACAAAAACAGCGAATATTTATTTAGCAGCTAACAGGTGTTAGGCACTAGTCACTTGGGATCTAGAGTGAAACGTTTTAATAGCATAATGAACGGTGGCTTATCTAATAAAGTTACCTCGAGCAGGCCTCAGAAGAAAGTGAATGAATCAGCCAAGTCTTGGGGATGAACTCGGCAGGCAAAGAAGACGCCTAAAACAAAGGCTCCCCTCTGTGAACTGTGCCTGCCAGGAACAGTGAAGAAGTCAAGGAAGTGGACATAAGGTGAGGAGTTAGGTGGTGAATTTGGAGGAGTCAACAAGAGCACGCACGGCCTGACCTAAATTACTGTGTGTGTGCATGTGCGTGTGCGTGTGCGTGTACGTGTGTGTGTGTGTGTGTGTGTGTTTAGATCTGTTTAATCAGAAAGGAGGTAGGAAAAGTAGCAAGGTGTATATCTGTGTGTGTTCTTATTCTTGCCTACTAACAGTGATAAATTCTTTATCTGATTCTTGGAGTTGCCTGAGAGCTCAGGTGGTAAAGAATCCACCAGCAATGCAGGAGACCTCAGTTGCATTCCTGGGTTGGGAAGATCTGCTGGAGAAGGGATAGGCTACCCACCCCTGTATTCTTGGACTTCCCTTGTGGCTCACTTGGTAAAGAATCCGCCTGCAATGTGGGAAACGTGGGTTCAATCCCTGGGTTGGGAACATCCCCTGGAGGAGGGAAAGGCTACCCACTCCAGTATTCTGGCCTAGAGAATTCCATGGTCTGTATAGTCCATGGGGTGACAAAGAGTCTGACATGACTGGAGCCACTTCCACTTCTGATTTAATTAAAGAACTCTCTGTGTTAGAAACTTTATTTCTCTTTTACATGTGAAGATATGGCCCTCAGATTCTTTTTTTTTTTTTTTTTCTGCTTCCTAAACACATCCTCTTACTGCCTACCAAAACTGTCTTTCTAGGGTCCCAGGGAGGCCAATGAGAAGTGCTAAAGAATGCCTTCAAGGCAGCATGGTGCAGATAGGGTGTGGAAATTGGCCCCGGATTTATCTGGGTTTGAATCCCAGTGTTGCTGCTAGTTAGCTAAATTGACACTTATTCACAGAGCTATACAAATAGTTCAGATAATCATTGGTTTCATTGTCTATGAAATGAGTGTAATAATTTCATGTATGTAAAGATGGGCTTTCCAAATGGTACAGAGGTAAATAATCTGCCTTTCAATGTAGAAGAGGCAAGAGACTCAAGATCAGTCCCAGGGATGGGAAGATCCCCTGGAGAAGGAAGTAACTGCCCACTCCAGTATTCTTGCCTGGAGAAATCCATGGACAGAAGAGCCTTGTGGGTTACACTCCATGGGACTGCAAAAAGGTGGACCCTATGGGCACACAAACAATTAAAAAGGGAGTTAGCCTAGAATCACCAGATGTAGAAAATATCAGTTCCTTTCTTCTCCCTGCCTTTAGTTAGAGATAATGGGGATCAGGTGATTTGATCAACCTGCTTTGAGGAAATTGATGGAGAAAAAGAGCATGTGTGGGACTGCTCTGTGAGGCAAAGCCCCCTTGCTGGAGGAGAGTTGAGGTGTGTGGTCTGATCCTTTGCAGGGTTTGTGGTTCAAGGACCGAAAAGAACTAATGTAAAGGGAGATTTGATTCAGAATTGGTGGAGGTGGAGGTGGGGAGGATGGTCACATTCTGAAGGTTGAACTAGCAGATGTCGAATGAGAAGTGAAAGAAAGTGAGGGATTAATTACGCTTCTTAGCTTTTCGTCAAGAAAACACTGTAAGGAGTCTATGGGACTCTGAAGTGAGGTAGATTGCAGCAGAGAAAGATCCCTTCTCTTGAGTTGATGGCACACTTGAATATGACTCACAAGTTCCAGGCAGAAGATTTGGGAGCCCCAACAAATTGGCATTTAAATTGGAAACCAAAATACATTAATTGCTTATACAACAAGATGAAGTCATTTTCATTTTCTATTTACTGACATTGTAATACTGTAAGAATTTTGAAGGGTGTTATTCATTTCAAAATTTTTCATTTCAACAAAAACAATAATATTCTAACATACATATTCATGAAGAATAGTATTACCAGAATGAGAGAGAAGTAAAAATAAAACAAGAAATTATTTGAATAATATTTTGTAAATTTTATGCAAGCAAACTTTCTCTAGATGCCTTGGACTATTAACTTTTTCTCTTCTCATTTTCTTTGCCCTTATATGTATAACATGAACCAGTGACGGGATTCAGTTTGTTGTTGTTTAGTTGCTAAGTTGTGTCCGACTCTTTGCGACCCCATGGACTGTAGCCCACCAGGCCTCTCTCTTCGTGGGATATCCCAGGCAAGAACACTGGGGTGGGTTGTCTTTTCCTTCTCCAGGGGATCACCAACCCAGGGATCAAACCCACATCTCCTGAATAGGCAGGTGGTTTCTTTACCTCTGAGTCACCAGGGAAGCCCTGAGAATGAGTTCGATGAGTAGTTCATTGGAATTGGAAGTCACAGGAAAAACATACAAAGAGAAAATAAGATTTATAGGTATGTACACCATTGTCTCTAGATTATTTCATTTGTTAGTTAATACATTGTAATTATAAATTATATAAATAGCTAAAGTAATTTAGATTCAAAGATGTTTTATTGTCTTGTCTTGGTTTACTAGGACTGCTGTCACAAAATACCACAGACCCGGTTGTTTAAAAGACCGAACACTCTTCTCTCATGTTCTGGAGGCTGGGATTTAAGGTCGAGTTGGATTTTCTTGAGCAGTCCATCCTTGGCTTTGAGAAGACTGCCTTCTCCTTGGGTTCTCTCATGGCTTTCTCTCTGTGTAGATACAGAATTAAGACTGCAACAGAAAAATGTCGGATGATAACATTAAGTTCAGAACACTCACATGGCTATTAAACAATAAAACTGGGATTTTCCTTCCTCCAGACTGCACAATGCAAGCTGTGCATGTGTAGTGTTTGACATCAGACTGAGGCCTGAGACTAGAGATAGAGGTAGGAGCATACAGTGGGAAGGGAGCAGGGGTCACTTGAACAGTCTTATGTAAAGGAGATATATAAATGCTGATACTGAAATTATTGCTTACTTTGCTTTGAGTCAAATTACCTGTAGGCCACTTAAAAATGTGTATATTTTTGGAATTAATTTTTAACTTTTTTTAACTTTTTATTTATTTTAAATTTTATTTTATTTAACTTTGCAATATTGTATTGGTTTTGCCATGTATCAAAATGAATCTGCCACAGGTATACATGTGTTCCCCATCCTGAACCCTCCTCCCACTTTCCTCCCCATACCATCCCTCTGGGTCATCCCAGTGCACCAGCCCCAAGCATCCAGTATTGTGCATCAAACCTGGACTGGTGACTCGTTTCATATATGATATTATACATATTTCAATGCCATTCTCCCAAATCACCCCACCCTCTCCCTCTCCCACAGAGTCCAAAAGACTATTCTATACATCAGTGTCTGTTTTGCTGTCTCGTACACCGGGTTATTGTTTCCATCTTTCTAAATTCCATTTATATGTGTTAGTATACTGTATTGGTGTTTTTCCTTCTGGCTTACTTCACTCTGTATAATAGGCTCCATTTTCATCCACTTCATTAGAACTGATTCAAATGTATTCTTTTTAATGGCTGAGTAATACTCCATTGTGTATATGTACCACAGCTTTCTTATCCATTCATCTGCTAATGGACATCTAGGTTGCTTCCATGTCTTGGCTATCATAAACAGTGCTGTGATGAACATTGGGGTACACGTGTGTCTTTCAATTCTGGTTTCCTCAGTGTGTATGCCCAGCAGTGGGATTGCTGGATCATAAGGCAGTTCTATTTCCAGTTTTTTAAGGAATCTCCACACTGTTCTCCATAGTGGCTGTACTAGTTTGCATTCCCACCAACAGTGTAAGAGGGTTCCCTTTTCTCCACACCCTCTCCAGCATTTATTATTTGTAGACTTTTGGATCTCAGCCATTCTGACTGGTGTGAAATGGTACCTCATAGTGGTTTTGATTTGCATTTCTCTGATAATGAGTGATGTTGAGCATCTTTTCATGGGTTTGTTAGCCATCTGTATGTCTTCTTTGGAGAATTGTCTGTTTAGTTCTTTGGCCCATTTTTTGATTGGGTCATTTATTTTTCTGGAATTGAGCTTTAGGAGTTGCTTGTATATTTTTGAGATTAGTTGTTTGTCTGTTGCTTCATTCGCTTTATTTTCTCCCATTCTGAAGCCTGTCTTTTCAACTTGCTTATAGTTTCCTTTGTTGTGCAGAAGCTTTTAAGTTTAATTAGGTCCCATTTGTTTATTTTTGCTTTTATTTCCAGTATTCTGGGAGGTGGGTCTTAGAGGATCCTGCTGTGATGTATGTCAGAGAGTGTTTTGCCTATGTTCTCCCTCTAGTAGTTTTATAGGTTCTGGTCTTACGTTGAGATCTTTAATCCATTTTGAGTTTATTTTTGTGTATGGTGTTAGAAAGTGTTCTAGTTTCATTCGTTTACAAGTGGTTGACCAGATTTCCCAGCACCACTTGTTAAAGAGATTGTCTTTAATCCATTGTATATTCTTGCCTCCTTTGTCAAAGATAAGGTGTCTATATGTGCGTGGATTTATCTCTGTGCTTTCTATTTTGTTCCATTAATCTATATTTCTGTCTTTGTGCCAGTACCATCCTGTCTTGATGACTGTGGCTTTGTAGTAGACCCTGAAGTCAGGCAGGTTGATTCCCCCAGTTCCATTCTTCTTTCTCATGATAGCTTTGGCTATCGAGGTTTTTTGTATTTCCATATAAATTGTGAAATTATTTGTTCTAGCTCTGTGAAGAATACCGTTGGTAGCTTGATAGGGATTGCATTGAATCTATAAATTGCTTTGGGTAGTGTACTCATTTTCAGTATATTGGTTCTTCCAATCCATGAACATGGTATATTTCTCCATTTATTAGTGTCCTCTTTGATTTCTTTCACCAGTGTTTTTATAGTTTTCTATATATAGGTCTTTAGTTTCTTTAGGTAGATATATTCCTAAGTATTTTATTCTTTTCGTTGCAATGGTGAATGGAATTGCTTCCTTAATTTCTCTTTCTATTTTCTCATTATTAGTGTATAGGAATGCAAGGGATTTCTGTGAAAGTGAAGGGCTGGAAAGAGATTTTCCATGCCAATAGGGACCAAAAGAAATCAGGAGTAGCAATACTCATATCAGATAAAATAGACTTTAAAACAAAGGCTGTGAAAAGAGACAAAGAAGGTCACTACATAATGATCAAAGGATCAATCCAAGAAGAAGAAATAATAATTATATATATATATGCAACCAACACAGGAGCACTGCAATATGTAAGAAAATACTAACAAGTATGAAAGAAGAAATTAACAATAACACAATAACAGTGGGAGACTTTAATACCCCGCTCACACCTATGGATAGATCAACTAAACAGAAAATTAACAAGGAAACACAAACTTTAAATGATACAATAGACCAGTTAGACCTAATTGATATCTGTAGGACATTTCATCCCAAAACAATGAATTTCACCTTTTTCTCAAGTGCACACGGAACCTTCTCCAGGATAGATCACATCCTGGGCCATAAAGCTAGCCTTGGTAAATTCAGAAAAATAGAAATCATTCCAAGCATCTTTTCTGACCACAATGCAGTAAGATTAGATCTCAAGTACAGGAGAAAAACTATTAAAAATTTCAATATGGAGGCTGAACAACATGCTGCTGAATAACCAACAAATCACAGAAGAAATCAACAAAGAAATCAAAATTTGCATAGAAACTAATGAAAATGAAAACACAACAACCCAAAACGTGTGGGACACTGTAAAAGCAGTGCTAAGGGGAAAGTTCATAAAAATACAGGCATACATCAAGAAACAAGAAAAAAGTCAAATAATCTAACTCTACACCTAAAGCAACTAGAAAAGGAAGAAATGAAGAACCCCAGGGTTAGTAGAAGGAAAGAAATCTTAAATATTAGGGCAGAAATAAATGCAAAAGAAACAAAAGAGATCATAGCAAAAATCAACAAAGCCAAAAGCTGGTTCTTTGAAAGGATAAATAAAATTGACTCACCATTAGCCAGACTCATCAAGAAACAAAGGGAGAAAAATCAAATCAATAAAATCAGAAATGAAAATGGAGAGATCACAACAGACAACACAGAAATACAAAGGATCATAAGAGACTACTATCAACAATTATATGGCAATAAAATGGACAACATGGAAGAAATGGACAAATTCGTAGAAAAGTACAACTTTCCAAAACTGGACCAGGAAGAAATAGAAAATCTTAACAGACCCATCACAAGCATGGAGATTGAAACTGTAATCAGAAATCTTCCAGCAAAGAAAAGCCCACGTCCAGATGGCTTCACAGCTGAATTCTACCAAAAATTTAGAGAAGAGCTAACACCTATCCTACTCAAACTCTTCCAGAAAATTGCAGAGGAAGGTAAACTTCCAAACTCATTCTATGAGGCCACCATCACCCTAATACCAAAACCTGACAAAGATGCCACAAAAAAAAAAAAGAAAACTGCAGGCCAATATCACTGATGAACATAGATGCAAAAATCCTAAACAAAATTCTAGCAATCAGAATCCAACAACACATTAAAAAGATCATACACCATGACCAAGTGGGCTTTATCCCAGGGATGCAAGGATTCTTCAATATCTGCAAATCAATTAATGAAATACACCACATTAACAAACTGAAAAATTAAAGCCATATAGTTATCTCAATAGATGCAGAGAAAGCCTTTGACAGAATTCAATATCCATGTATGATAAAAACTCTCCAGAAAGCAGGAATAGAAAGAACATACCTCAACATAATAAAAGCTATATATGACAAACCCACAGCAAACATTATCCTCAATGGTGAAAAATTGAAAGCATTTCCTCTAAAGTCAGGAACAAGACAAGGGTGCCCACTTTCACCATTACTATTCAACATAAGTTTGGAAGTTTTGGCCACAGCAATCAGAGCAGAAAAAGAAATAAAAGGAATCCAAATTGGAAAAGAAGTAGTAAAACTCTCACTGTTTGCAGATGACATGATCCCCTACATAGAAAACCCTAAAGACTCCACCAGAAAATTACTAGAACTAATCAATGAATATAGTACAGTTGCAGGATATAAAATCAACACAGGGAATTAATATTTAACTTTTATTGAAATATAGTTGATTTGCAATGTTGTATTAATTTCAGGTATACAGCAAAGTGATTCATTTTTACATATATATATCTGTATCTTCATACGTATCTGTGCGCTTCCCTGGGCTTTCCTTCTCAAGTAAAGAATCCGCCTGCCAATACAGGAGATGAGGCTTCAAGTCCTGGGTGCGGAAGGTGCCCTGGAGAAAGAAATGGTAACCACTGGTAACCACTAGTTTGGTCTGTCTATCTATAGAGGATGAGATGGCTGGATGGCATCACTGACTTGATGGACGTGAGTCTCAGTGAACTCCGGAAGTTGGTGATGGACAGGGAGGCCTGGCGTGCTGCGATTCATGGGGTCGCAAAGAGTCAGACAGGACTGAGAGACTGATCTGATCTGATCTGATCTGTGAGTCTGCTTCTTTTTTGTCACATTCACTAGTTTGTTGTGTTACTGATATTCCACACATAAGGGATATCATTCAGTATCTGTCTTTCTCTGATTTATTTCACTGAGCATACTGCTACTGCTACTGCTAAGTCGCTTCAGTTGTGTCCGACTCTGTGCGACCCCATAGACGGCAGCCCACCAGGCTCCCCCGTCCCTGGGATTCTCCAGGCAAGAACACTGGAGTGGGTTGCCATTTCCTTCTCCAATGCATGAAAGTGAGAAGTTAAAGTGAAATCGCTCAGTCGTGTCCAACTCTTAGTGACCCCATGGACTGCAGTCTACCAGGGTCCTCCATCAATGGGATTTTCCAGGCAAGAGTACTGGAGTGGGGTGCCATTGCCTTCTCCTCACTGAGCATAATACCTTCCAAATCTATCCATGTTGCTACAAATGGCATATTTTAATTTTTATGGATGAGTAGTATTCTTTCTATTGTATGTCTGTGAATATAGATATACACACACACACACACACACACATATATATATACACACATATACACACACACACATAACATCTTCTTTATGCACTCATTGGCTGCTGGATACTTAGGTTACTTTCATATCTTGGCAACTGTAAATAATACTGCTTTAAACAGTGGGCTTCATGTACTTTTTTGAAATAGTGGTTTTGGTTTTCTTCAAATATATACTCAGGAGTAGAACTGCTAGATCATATGGTAGCTCTATTTTTATTTTGTTGAGGAACGCTTATACTGTTTTCTGTAGTGTCTGTTGCAATTTACATACCCACCAACAGTGTGGGAGGATTCACTTTTCTCAGTATCCTCACCAACATTTGTTTTTTGTATACCTCATTGTTTGTTTTTTTAATCTGCATTTCCCTGATGATGAATGATGCTGAGCATCTTTTCATGTGTTTCTATTGAGTATTTTTAAACTGATATGTACAGGTATAAATCTTAACACCTATACAATTTCTTTTATGTTTCACCCACTTAGATGTGGGTCTAGGCCCTTTCCTTTAACAAGAGTTGATACAGAGTGATGAGGGCTTACTTACTACTGACAGATGTCCTGGAAATAACACTGTGCAATGTCCACAGTTAAGCCTGAAAAGGCCATGAGCCACTCAGGTCTATCTCCTGTTTGAGCCCTCCACCACCCACAGTGAGCTCTGCAGTTCTGCCTTCTAGGAGGAAGCCCAGGCCTCGTGGGGAGGCTTACTGAAGCTCGGCCAGCATACCCAGCTTCAGCTGCAGACCTGACAGTGACGTCACCTCCAGAGGAGTCCAGCTCCTAGTGTCAGTATCAACCCCAACTGGTGAGTCTCCTCTCCTGAGATCCCAACATCCTAGAGCAGAAATAGCCATCCCCAGTGCACCCTAACTGGATTCCTCACCTTGGGACCAAAGTGGGTGTCACATGCCGTGACATGGGGCTTAGTTTATAAAAATATTTTATATTAAAAGCAACAAGAAAAACACACTTGTGGAAAATTCACAGGTTACAATAGAACGTACATTAAAATCTGTTTCCTTCATTTCCTATTCTGTAGCCTTCTAGATGTTGTCTCTGGAAGTAATGTTATTTTTTCCAGACTTATTAATGGAACTATCAGATAGTGCTGACACTGACGTGCATGTTTCTAAAAACTTTACCTACATTTACTCATTTGGTCTTCATTCACCATGAGTTCTCAGATGGTAGCTGGAAGGGAATTCTTCTGCTTCATTCTGATTTCCTTCCAAAACTGGGTGTCTGAACTGCTGTCCTTTACTCCTTTTTGAATTATATTCCTCCAGTATATTTGAAAATACAGTCCCTAGGGATTTGCCTGGCAGTCTAGTGGTTAGGATTTCCCCTTCCAAAGTAAGGGGATTGGGTTGTGGGTTCAATCTCTAGTCAGGAGCTAAGATCCCACATGCCTGGGAGCCAAAAATCCGAAAATGTAAAAAACAACTAAGCAACATTGTAACAAATTCAATACATAGTTTAAAAATCTTATTAAAAAAGAAATAGATTCCCTAATTCTTTGTTTTAAATTTTATTCCTGTTTCCTTATTTATAACCACACACACACACACACACACACAAAGACACACACAGACACACACACACATTTTCCATCAAGCTGGGAAGCACTAAAATTGTTCATTTAGAATAACAATATTACCTGTTATTTTCCACCATTGCTTCATATCTCAGTTGGGTAATCCTTGGAAATAATTTGACACCATCTTAATTATTGTTTTATTTCATCAAGGACCCACTTAGTCTGTTAGTTCAGATATTTGGAGGTGAGGTGAGTCAGCAATGAAGGGCTTCCCTGGTGGCTCACACAATAAAGAATCTACCTTCAGTGCAAGAGACACAGGTTCAATCCCTGGGTTGGGAAGACCCCTGGAGAGGGGAATGGCTACCCATTCCAGTATTCTTGCCTGGAGAATCCCATGGACAGAGAGACTGGCTGGCTACAGTCCACTGAGATGCAAAGAGCCCAACATGATTGAGTGACTAACACTTTCACCTTTTTTTTTTTTTTTTCAGTAACAATAAGGCTTTGTACTCCACCTGGCCTTGCCAGATGGCTCAATGGTAAAGAATCTGCCTCCCAGTGCAGGAGACACAGGAAACATGAGTTCCATCCCTGGGTTGGGAAGATCCCTTGGAAATGAAATGGCAACTCACTCCAGTATTCTTGCCTTGAAAATCCCATGGACAGAGGAACCTGACAGGCTACAGTCCATGGGGTTTCAAAGACTCAGATGCTATTGAACACAGAGGTACACACACACAATATGGGATTCCATACCTTGTAAGGGCACCTAATTTGTTTTAAATGGGGCAACTTTTGGAGAAGGAAATGGAAACCCACTCCAGCATTCTTTTTTTTTTTTTTTTTTCACTTTACAACATTGTATTGGTTTTGCCATACATCAACATGCATCCGCCATGGGTGTACACGTGATCCTATCCTGAACCCCCGTCCCACCTCCCTCCCCATATCATCCCTCCGGGTCATCCCAATGCACCAGCCCCAAGCCTCCTGTATCCTGCACTGAACCTGGACTGGCGATTCATTTCTTATATGATATTATACATGTTTTAATGCCATTCTCCCAAATCATCCCCCCAACTCCCTCTCCCACAGAGTCCAAAAGACTGTTCTATACATCTGTGTCTCTTAGCTACTCCACTATTCTTGCCTGGAATATCCCATGGACGGAGGAGCCTGGTAGGCTACAGTCCATGTGGTCGCAAAGAGTTGGACATGACTGAGTGACTTCACTTCCACTTTTTCATCTTTCTCTTAAAGTTTTCACTTCTGTGTTTTAGGGGGCTGGGCACTTATCATCCTATAGCCACTGTTCATGACCATGAGAATGGGGAGTGATTAGGCATTGAATTATGACCCAGAACACACATTTAATCCTAGAGTATTGGGTTGTCTAAAATTCTTCTTATAGAAAAACAATACACTTTCACCTAACCTACAGCTGAAAACACAGTGAATTGTTTTTTGTTACTTGTTCAGTGAATAGCCAGGCTTTACACACAATAACAGATAAATTGTTAAATGAATTGGCAGAGATTGAGAGATAAGTAAGTCTGTACATGTAGGTGCATATGGAGAAAAGGAAGTAATATATGTAGAGAAGGAGAGAAAGATTTACATAATTTGATAAGTATATGCATTTTACAATAAGAATATGACATTTTGCAGTTGAATTTCAATGCTGCTTTTTATTTCAACTGGAACATATTTTAAATTATTTGATCTAGAAATATCTGGTTACTTAGAAATCTTAGAAATGATTGGAAATGATATATGTACAGGAATAGAATTCATTTTCTTGTCAACAAGTTAACCTTGTTCCTCTTCACCCTGAGATGTTCACAAACAACTATATTTGGGGGGCAGGCCTTTTTCTCTCATATACATTATTTTCTTAATCAGAGAGGAATCTGTGAACCTAGGATTCAGTTTTTGAAATAAAATATTTACTTTGAAAAGCCCAGTTTCTCCATAGAAACACAGTTTCTGGACAGTAGCAATTGGACTCATCCTGTGCAGAGTCCAGTTCACTCTGAAGGTTGTGATGAATCGTCTCCACTGTAATGTGATAATGCACATTCTGCACCAGGTGTCGCTTTGTGAGCTGAGAGGTTCACATATGGTGTCAAGTGAGAAGAGCTCACCTTCAACCTTGAGAGTGAAAATGGGCATCCTGAACTATTGTTCTGGAGGTAGGTTCCTACTGATCCTCTGTAGGCTTTTTCTTCAAATGGGCTGGTTAACTGTTACTGACTTTTTGTCCTTATTTTTTTTTCATTTCCATCACATTAGAGAGATATAAATGTATTTTATAGTTTTGTTTTATTCTTTAATTTATATTTTTTGTCCTGCTGTCAGATGGCCACCTTAAATATCTTCCTAAATTAGAAAAATGTACAATTGCCTAGTGACAGTTTTGTACACACTCTTCCATAAAAAAAATGGAAAGAACAGAAACAGGAGAACCATGAGGTCTCCCCGACAATGGACATTGCACGAAAAGGGAAAGACAGCTCAACAGACAGGAGGGTCATAGGTCTCTATCATTGAAAGCTGACATGCATTTTAGTGTTTCTTTTTCCCATCTGTTAGGTTATCACTGGTTAATATGCAGAAGCTGTACCTCATTTCTTTCCTGCTCCTCTCCTTTGCTCCCCTTCATCCAGCAAAGAGAATGATTCAATGGCAGCTCAGTCCATAGTTACTAACCTCCCACATGCATACGCTTCACCTTGTGTCCCCATCAAAAAAAAGAAAAACAGAACACTGAGGGATTGGTGAGCAGCCTCACCAGTGTCCTGACAGCTACTCTGTGTCTCACTAGTTCCCAGGAGGACCTGGTGGAGGACCCCCCCTTAGGGATGGAATGAGGAACAAGAACTGAGTACCCTGAAGGTATGGTCACCTCTCTTTATCTGGGATAAGACCTTTGCTTCACTTCTTTATTATTCAGCTGAATACAATTATAGTCATCTGACAATGTACTTTATCACTGATACAGTTTACTTTGTTGCTGGAATATTGAGGGTATATCTGTTACCTACACAGACCTGATTTAAAAGGACATTTTAAAATGAAAGCATGTTACTACTGTATAACAGTAGGTACTTTCCTCAGCAGAAATGTTTCCTCCTTGAAAAGAATTTTGTAATTGTTGGTCAAACGGAAACTGAGAGATCTTATGTGAAATAGGAAACACTTTTCAACAGTGGAGCCTTTCTATTTTCTTTTGGGGCCATTGACTTAAGGAGTTTTAGTTTTCTGAGAAGAAAAGTCAGAGAAAAGAAGACTTAGTGCAGAGAATAAAAGACGCTGACACCCTCACACTGTTTTCTTCTCTGTCATCACAGCTTTATGAAACAGCCAATGAGATTTCTTCATATTCTGGTATATACATCCCTCTGTTCAGATACAATCTAATTGATGAAGGTGGGTCTCTTTGCTGCCTCAAGTTGGGGAGGAGCCCTGAATTTGGGTTCCTACAGGTGGTGAGACCAACAGATTGATATCCCAGGAAAATGTGCTGGCCCAGTTCTAGTGTCTCCAGAAGCAGCTATATCATTTAGATGGTGTGGGATTGTGTGAAGGAGGGTGTTTGGAGGTGGGGCTGTGTGAACCCACATAGTATGATTGTGAATCTGCCTATCTGTGTATTTCCTCAGGAGATATTTCCTTTTAGACAATAAAGCTGTCAGTGTTCTTTGCAAAAAAGTCTCATTAACACTGCACAGTCTCTGTGCATTCCCTCTTATGCCATCAACATAGCTCTTCCCCAGGTTCGGTTCGTGTTCCCTTTAGTTGGCTGGAGATGGTGCAGAGATCGATGATCTCAGCTTTTGATATCTTAAGTGGCAAAGATAAACTGAAAACCCAGGGCTGGGTCTAAGTATGAATGCTTTTGACCCCTGACCTGCCCATGTCAGTGAGATGAGTGATCCTCAGTCATGGAGCAAGGGGTCCCTGCTCCATGTCCATACCTGGAAGTATTAGTAGCTCCAGAGTTCCAGACCTTGCCCTTCATTATAAGGTGGTCTCTGTGGTCGCAGAACCCAGGGCAGCTACTGGGGGGATTAATGGCCGACTTCGGCACAGTCATTAGTGTGAAAGTTATCTCTGGACCCTCATCCTTCTATCAGCTCACAGAGAGTTGTGTAGCTTCATGTAGACAATACAGGTCCCATCCATCAGTGCAGGTGTCAGATTAACTAGGGCACAAACAGATAAGAATCAGGAAGATGTGTTATTGTATTGGGTAACATTACCATAAGTCTTTCAATTGATGAAACCCTGCAGCACACACCCAAGGGATAATGGCAACTAAGAACTCAAAGTGAAACTTGATTGTTAGCTTGGTGACCATGACTCTTGTTGAAAATCCCCTATCTGTGTGGTTTAGAGGTGTTTAATGCTTACTCTGTGCGTTTTCTAAGGTGATGTCCCACTAAACATATGGCCCCTGTGAGTATGGACAGCCACTGACTCAGTGGACATCCACATACTGTATAGAAAACAAATATTTATAGAAAAATTGGTATTGTTGATAGTAGCTGTATAGGAATTCTGTATTATCAAAACTTGTATATCTGATATTCTTTAAGACAAGTGATTAGTGAATTAATAGAATAGCATATTTCGCTCAGGTTTGAATTCAGTCCTCTAACAGAGTTTACTTTTAATCAAGTACAAAGTCTCATAGAAAACATGATGTAGTAGAAGCACCTGTGAATCCTGGAGGAAGAATGATCTGGGAAAAATCAAGAGACAGTGACAATTTAGCAGGAGCTCAAAATAAGCAGGAGGAGTCATAGGTCTCTTTCATTGAACAGTAGCATTCATTTTAGAGTTTTCCTTTTATTAGACTGAATATTTCCTTTTTATTACGTTTCTCTTAGCTAGAGGGCAAAGCTCTGTTTCCATTTCCTTCCTCCTCTCCTTTGCTTTCCTTTCTCCTCTGAAGAGAATGCTGCTGCTAAGTCGCTTCAGTCGTGTCCGACTCTGTGCGACCCCAAAGACGGCAGCCCATCAGGCTCCACGGTCCCTGGGATTCTCCAGGCAAGAACACTGGAGCGGGTTGCCATTTCCTTCTCCGATGCATGAAAGTGAAAAGTGAAAGTGAAGTCACTCAGTCGTGTCCAACTCTTAGTGACCCCATGGACTGCAGCCTACCAGGCTCCTCCGTGCATGGGATTTTCCAGGCAAGAGCAATGGAGTGGGTTGCAATTGCCTTCTCCTCTGAAGAGAATGGATGAACACGAATTCAGCTCATACTCATTAACCTCCCACCATGCACACCGCCCCATGTCTACACGAAGAGAAAACCCCTTGAATGTTTGCAAAGCAGCCTCACCAGTGTTGTAACAGCTATTCTATGTCCCTCTAGATCTAACTGAGGACCTGTCAGTCAATCCACGTTTGACAGGACAGAAGAGACTCCGTATATCTCCAAGGCAAGCTGTTTTTTTTTTTTTTTTTTCTGGACTGAGACAGAAATATTGTTTCATTTCTCTTTCAGTAAAATTAAGTTATGAGTCTTTGAGGGTGTTTGTTCCAGTTAGAGATGATTCCCTTGGTTGAGATAATGTGGAGTGAGTCTTTTACGGACTCATGATGCCTCAGTCCACAGGATATTGAAATTGCTAGCATCCATTACACCCTGTAGAGTACAGAGTTCTCTCTCCTGCAGCAACATTTCCCCTAGGAAAAGAATTCTGCAATTTCCAACGCAAATGGACTTGGAAGTTCCATCCTCCAGGCACAGGTCTTGCCTGTCATCCTGACATCCTGACCACCAGTGCTCTGATCTTGCTGGGTTTCCTGGACTCCACCACTGCTCCTCATCAGGTTTTCTACTGTCACCAAATGAACCAAACACTGTGCGTCTTTGTGATCTTCTCCTCACAGTGTCTTCTCTTCTGTACTTGCAGGTGGCCCTTCCAGAATGTGAAAGCGGTAGGTATTCTAGAGTCATTCACTTGGGCAGAAAAAGCTCTGTAGATGGGAAATTTGGGGCTTTCTCACTGGTTTTAGGGCAGACACACACTGATTCCAAATTCCTGCTGGGAACGAGTATAGGGGCCTTGGTGGTAAAAGTAGCTTGCAAGTAGAATAATGTGGCCAGTACTATAGTTCCAGGAAGAAGTTATGTTATGGTTAATAATGTAGGTTTGTGTCCATGGGAATAGGTTTGTCTCTATGTGTAATGAATAGTGTGATTCTTTGTGTGTGTGTGTGTGATTTTTTTTGTGTTGTGTTTTTGTCAATTTATGTCACCCTAAACGTCACTGTTACTGGTGTCATCTTCCCCCTAAAAATTCCCATCACCATTGTACCATGAATGAGTATGTGTATAAGAATTAAACAAGGTATACATTAGCTGTATGATTTGATTTTATAGCAAGAGAAATCCTTTAACCTGGAAGACAAATTAGATCATTACCCAGGAAATTATTTACAGGATTCTTTTAATTTTTATTAATATTTTAATTGCCTCTGCTGGGTCTTCATTGCTTACAGGCTTTTCTCTACTCATGGAGAGCGAGGGCAATGGTATAGCTGTGGTGCATAGACATCACTTTGGAGGCTTCTTTTGTTGCAGAACATGAGTTCTAGGGCTCTTGGGCTGCAGTGGTTTTGGCACGTGGGCTCAGTAGCTGTGGCTCTTGGGCTCTAGGGCACAGGCTCAGTAGTTGTGGGTCATTAGCTTAGTTGCTCCAGGGCATGTGGAATCATTCCAGACCAGGGATTGAGCCTGTATTTCCTGCATTGGCAGGTAGATTTTTAACCACTGAGCCACCAGGGAAGCTCTACAGGCTTCTTAATGAGCAAAACTGTGTTTCAGAAGCCCCCTTACTGGGCCAATAACACATTCATTTAATAGTAAATCTCACCTATTAGTAGGTCTTATAGCATTTTGATTGGTCATCATTCATCCCTCTGCCACTTCCCTCACTCAAACTCTCTCCTACTTGAGCCTCAGAATGAATCCTCCCCCCTCACCCAAGGCACATAATGGTTCTGGGGAGGCTCTTCCTTCTGCTGGGAGCCCCTGGTGGTACCCACGTGACACACCCAGTTCTAGAAGAATCTGATAAAGGAGGAACGTCCAGGCATAGATGGACGAAGTTCAGCCCAGCTTTGCCTCTTAAGGTTTGGTGTCCAATCAGTCCTATTAACTCAGTGCAACATGTTGCTTTGCCTGTCTCTAGAACTTTTCCACCTGGTAACTAAAATTTTATAACCATTCAACAGACCCTCCCAATGTCAGCTTCCTTCCGGCTCTTGGAATCACCCTTCTGCTCTCAGCTTCTCCTCAGTTTTCCTCTGGATACCACAGGTAAATGGAATCCTGCACTGTTTGTCTTACTGTGACTGGCTTATTTCACTCTTAACTATATCTTTCCACTTCATTTATTGCTGAAAATGACAGGATTTCCTTCATTTTTAAAGACTGAATCACATTCCAGTGTATGTATACATCACATTTTCTTGATTTATCTGCCTGTGGGCACTGGACAGTATCTCCATCTTGGTTGTTGTGTACAAGGTGGCAAAGGATAAGAAATTGTAGATACATCCTGGAATATTCTAGCTTTGTATCCTTTGGACATAAACTCAAATAAGTGATTTCTGGATCTTATGATAATTTTTGGATCCTTATAATTTTTGGAGGGACTTCCAAACTGTTCCATAATGGGTATGTCATTTTCCATTCCCACCAACAGGGTACAAAAGTTGCACTTCTCCACATCCTTGCTAACATCTGTTATATTCTATTTATAATACACATCCTCAAAGGTGATATCTCCCTTTGACTTGGTTTCTGCTTCACTGATACTTAGTGATGTTGAGCACTATTCTTATGCATATTGATCACTTCTAGGAAGAAATATTATTGAAGCTTTTTACAGATGTGAGAGTTGGACTATAAAGAAAGCTGAGTGCCAAAGAATTGATGCTTTTGAACTGTGGTGTTGGAGAAGACTCTTGAGAGTCCCATGGACTGCTAGGAGATCAAACCAGTCCTGAATATTCACTGGAAGGACTGCTGTTGAAGCTGAAACTCCAGTACTTTGGCCACCTGATGCAAAGAACTGACTCATTTTAAAAGACCCTGATACTGGGAAAGATTGAAAGCAGGAGGAGAAGGGGACGACAGAGGATGAAATGGTTGGATGGCATCACTGACTCAATGGACATGAGTTTTAGTAAACTCCAGGAGTTAGTGATAGACAAGGAGGCTTGGTGTGCTGCATTCCATGGGGTTGCAAACAGTCAGACAAGTCTGAGTAACTGATTTGAATGACTGAAACTTCAGTTATTTGCCTGCTGTTGTTTTGGAGTTGAGTTGTAGTAGTTTCTTTGATATTCTGGATATAGGCCCCTTATTCAGATACATATTTTGCAGATACTTTCATTCTATAAGTTGCCTTGTTGCTGATTGTTGAGACTGTCCTTTCTTCACCTGGTAATTTTAGAACCCTGGAAAAGATAATTTGGCTACACATGTGTCAGTTTATTTACAATTCCCTTCTTATGGTTCATTGGTCTCTCTTCCTGTTTTGTTGTTGGTACAACACTTGTTTGATTTTTGTGGCAATCCTGTGTTTTGAATTCAGGAAGCTTTAAAGCCTCATTGTTCTTAAGATTTTTTCACTTTGGGGTTTTTTAGGTTCCATACGTGTTAGTATTTTGGTTTTCTTTTTTTCCATTTCTATAAAATTGAGGTTTTGTGAGTGGTTTCAGTATATATGTATATCACTTTTAGTTGTATAAGAAGGTCAACAGCACTAAATATTCCAGTCTATGAATATGGTATGTCATTCCATTTACTTGTCTCTTCTTTCTTTCAACAGTGTCCTATGGTTTTCAGTGCACAAATCTTTCACTTCCTAAGGAGCCTTTTGCACTACCTTGTTTGAGTTATCTGAGTCAGGGATGGGGAAGATGGGCTCAAGAAGAGAGGGAATGTCCTCCCTCCCCTCTGTTCATACCCTATGGTTACTTGTAGTACAGGTGTGCAGGGCCATGCCCTTCACCTCTGCCTACAAGTGAGCCCCCTACTGGGAATTTTCTTTGAATCTGAGTGTTCACCTTACTATTGAAATGTCCACAAGCACTCTCCAAATGCCTGGCCTGTGTCCAAGAGACCCAGGTATACCTACATATGAATGAGCATATCAGACCATCAAATCTTCTGCAATAAAGAAAAACCAGAAAGCAGTTCAGTGTCTTTTCCTTATCTTTGGAACTTTTAGAGTTGAATGTTCCAGTGTAGTAGCCACTGCTCAGATCAGCCTATTTATAATGAACATTCTTCAAACAATAGTTAACGTGTTATCTTAAAAAACCCGCAAAAAACACACAGTTACTTGGTCACATTAGTGATATTCCATGTGTGTCCATAAGTGTTGGAATTTCAGTTTCATAAGCTTGAAAATGAGAGCTATATTGAGCGTGTGGAAATGTAAGGTTAAAAGGTAATTCTCTCAGCATCTCTCTGTCATGTGAAATTTTGCAACTGTGATCAACATCTTGTGGAAGGGCTCTAACTTCACCAAGTACAGGGAAGGTCTGTGAACCTGGAGGGAAGACCAGGGAGATATTTTGTGAGCCAAGAGGAGGAGGAGAGATGGGTGGGTCAACTTGTATAATGACTGTATTATTGTTCAACTTGTATAATGACTGTATTATTGCTCATACATCTACAGAATGTATGCTAGAGAGCACTAGCAGCAGTGATGTAGAAGAGAACTAGGTAGGGCACAGTTCTCAGGGAGAGTAGGATTTAGAGGGAGAGGGTTCCTGAACCACTTGGGTTATACCTGCTTCTTTGGAGATAAAATAGGTGAATATGAACTGAGGATTTAAATTAGAGGGAGATGGTTTCTGGACCACTTGGGAGATAAAAGAAGGTGAATATAAACTGAAGAAGAAGAAGGGAATATATTGTGTAAAGTTGTGATATGTTCCTCATATTTTAATGAAATAATAGAACTATGTGTCCATGTGTTTTATTGTGCTGTGCTTATAGTCATTTCTTGTTATAGACATCTCTTCTTGCTTTTACATTTAGAAATGTCCTTTCTCACAAGACTCCTCTTTCTTTGTCCCTTCATTGACAAATATGAATGTGTGGTTTATGTTAGTACCTTCAAATTCTTATATACAGGGGACTTTGGCTTATATACAGGGGACTTCATTCTCCTATGATGGCCATATCCTAATGGGACCAAAAGTCTAATAGTTACTTGACACTGCAGACCAAGTTCTTGCAATGAGTGTCAGGTTCTGGGTGAGACATGAACCCTCTCCCTCTGCATTTTCAGGACTTGTGGCTTCCCCTCACATTTGTCTTCATTGTTTATTCCTAATGTAAAGGGTGTTTTGCGGGTGGGATAAGTCAAAGCACACAGGCTCTGGTGTCCCTGCCTGGACTGAGTCTCCTGGAGCTCTTCTTAGCTTCCAAACCTCCCCAAGGATGCTGTGCTGAAGGTACTTCCTTAGCTGCTGCCAGAGACCAGCATGGCCACAGATTCTAGAAAATGTGAAGGAGCCACTGGTTTTCTTTACACACATTCTCACAGCCCTGCTGACCTGGTCTTCTGGGACTGACCAGACCTAGGTCAGAGACTCAGAGCAGCAGGACTCAGTGTCACTGTTCCCCATAGAACCTATTGCTCCATCCAGACAGCCCTGCCTCTGCTCCGCACACCCCAGTCCTGCCCATCCTGTGACCTTTACTCAAGCTTTCCCAGGTTTCATTCCTTGTAGTCCTTCCAAGGTTGGGGTAAACCCTGGCTGGTTCTATGTGTATATGAGGCCTCCCTATCTGTAGAACCTTTGTGGCACCCAGTTCAGACTAAGATAATTTGGACATGCTACTTTAATTATAATATTGTTTCATCCTCCCTGAGGGCAAGAGACTTAAGCAGTTATTTTGAGAATTAAGTTTCTCCCAGTATCTAAAGGTACCTCAGGCACAGAATACTTATTTGTTACCTCAAGTTGGTTGTATATCTAGGCTGTTGTGGAAAGTGATGCAGTTGAATTTAGGACTGCAGATATCTCTCTGTGATACTGATTAATTTCCTTTGTGTATATGTCCAGAACTGTGTTTGCTGAATCATATGACATTCTGTTAATACTCTTATAAGGAACCTTTTATTGTTTTCCACAGCATAGCCACACAACTTACATTCCCATCAGCAGTGTGCAAAGGTTCCAGGTCCCCACATCATGGCCTTAACCTGTTAATTTTTTGCCTTTATAATATACAACCTAACAGTCATGAGGTGTTGATTTACTTTGCCCTGATGATTAGTGAGGTTGGAAGCCTTCTCCTTTGTAAATGTGCCACTTGTATGTCTTGTTCCCGAAACATCTGTTTGAATCTTTGCACATTCCTCAACTCACTTATTTACTCTTTTTAATATTTTATTCATTTTGCATATGAGCTGTGGTATTTTCTTATGTATTTTCAAATGAGCTCCTTATCTGGTGTATGGCTTGTAATTTTTCTGTAGGTTATCTTTTCATCCTACTGATTATTGAAGAGACTACCCTTTTCCTATTTCATTGTCTTAGAACCTTGATGAATTTCATTTGACCATGTATCCATGAGTTTTCTTGGGGCTCTTTATCTGGTCTTCAGGGGTATGTATCTATTTCTATATCAGTATCATTCAGCTTTGGTTCCTATATCTTTGTAATATGCTTTGATATCAGGAAGTGAGATACTTTGATCTTTGTTCTTTTTGTTGTGTGTGGTGTGTTGTGGTAACTAAATGTTATCTTCTTTTTTTTTTTTTTCTGGCATCGCGTTTCATACATGACATTTCACATGTTTCAATGCCATTCTCCCAAATCTTCCCACCCTCTCCTCTCCCACAGAGTCCATAAGCCTGTTCTATACATCAGTGTCTCTTTTGCTGTCTCGTATACAGGGTTATCGTTACCATCTTTCTAAATTCCATATATATGCGTTAGTATACTTATTGGTGTTTTTCCTTCTGGCTTACTTCACTCTGTATAATAGGCTCCAGTTTCATCCACCTCATTAGAACTGATTCAATGTATTCTTTTTAATGGCTGAGTATACTCCATTGTGTGTATAGTACCACAGCTTTCTTATCCATTCATCTGCTGATGGACATCTAGGTTGCTTCCATGTCCTGGCTATTATAAACAGTGCTGCGATGAACATGGGGTACACGTGTCTCTTTCCCTTCTGGTTTCCTCAGTGTGTATGCCAGCAGTGGGATTGCTGGATCATAAGGCAGTTCTATTTCCAGTTTTTTAAGGGAATCTCCACACTGTTCTCCATAGTGGCTGTACTAGTTTGCATTCCCACCAACAGTGAAAGAGGGTTCCCTTTTCTCCACACCCTCTCCAGCAATTTTATTTGTAGACTTTTGGGTCGCAGCCATTTCTGACTGGTGAGAAATGATATCTCATAGTGGTTTTGATTTGGCATTTCTCTGATAATGAGTGATGTTAAGCATCTTTTCATGTGTTTCTTAGCCATCTGTATGTTTCTTTGGAGACATGTCTATTTAGATCTTTTGGC